>NW_021636174.1:0-191643 GCF_004799145.2 Neltuma alba | reverse complement strand
ATACACTTTTGCCCTCAAACTTTCATTATTTCATCTTTTGCCCAAAGTTTTCCTCTTCATTTTGGCTTACTTGGTATCTAAAACTTCTTGCTTTCTTCTTACATTTAATTAGACATACATATCATATTATTTTTCATTTTACTTGTTTAATCAGTATTTTAAAAAAAAATTTTGCCATCAGTATTTAAATACTGAATGTTACAATATGCATGCTCTTAATTGAAAACATATTCAATCAAGTTAAACTGGTTAATTTCAGTTGTGTTGAGGAGTTAGAAAAGTTTTTATGAAACTTTTAAGGTAGATCCAATGTCAGGCTTGTTGGATTTGAAGCAAAACTTGCACGAGTGAATAACGGGGGAATTTCAAAACTATATAATGTGGACAAAACTAATTTACCTATATATAATACGCCTACACGGAATCTGTTAGAAGTTGTTTCCGCGGAGTCTTGCATAAATCAAACATAGCTTCTTTTCACTTCAGATCCTTCATTTTTCTTTTGAAAATTCTGTTACGAACATAAGTCAAAAAGAAGAATCCATCTCAAAGGACTAAGTTATTAGGTGTGAGGGGCTATGGAACTTTAAACTACATTTCAAGTTTCCAAATGTGGGATGCATTATGGCTTTTTCCAAAAGACTATCCTACCAGGCAGGAAAGACCCTTTAACTCAAACTATATTTCACTTTATGAATCTCTCAAATGTGAGACTCATGTAACAATGTACCTTGTTCGAGAGCTGATGTCCCTTGCAATTCCACACCATAATAGCTCACTTAGCTTCTTGCGAGTCAAAATCCTCCATCGATAGCCCAGCCTCTTCGCAAGCATCAGACTCTAAATTAATGAATCAGTGTTGTTAGTGCACTAAATTAAAGGAAAAGCCCATTCCAAAACACTGGTCTATTGCGTGGGAAAGACCCTTAAACTTATATACCACACTGGACTTGTGAAGCCCACAAATTAGGTGATAGCTTATGATAAGATATATACTTTCTGATTGGGTGTTGATTATATGATCTCATGACTTTCATCAACAATATTGCTCGACTACTAAGAATTTGGAGTAGGTATATCATATTGATCATCGATTCTATTCAGGACTTGTATATGAAGGATTCTTCATGATTGAGGTTGATTCTAGCTATTGCAACATCTATGAGAAATCCTTCTTTTTTCTAGGAAAGACCATTAGATCCTAGACACGAGCTTAGTTTTCTCTAGTGACTTATTCCGTTTTGTTTCATGTCTTTTCGTTTCATTTTCTTGTGGATCCTTGTCAAGTTCAGGTCAAGTTTTAGTGGTTTTAATTCATGAAGAGAGAAGTTCTCAAGTGCATTAGTGACAAGGAAAGGAATATTGCCTTGTTTACTTATTTCTATGTTATTATTATTCTCCATGCTCTCCCCATAAATTGATACTTTAGGTCCCATGACTGGTTCTCAAAGAAAGTCACATTCACGATCGAATTCTGATATATATATATATATATATATATATAAATGACTTGTAGCATCATTTAATAATTAGTCTTCTTACCTCTTATTTGTATGCTTGTTAAGATCATAGATTATTATATTATAGTCATGACTTTAAGATTTAATCATTATTCATAAATAAAACCGTAGACTAGAAGATATTGATAGTAACCTTATATATATCCTTGTTAGATGGAGGGCATCGGTGCGGAAATTGCAAAGAATGAGGTCCAAAGTTTAGTAAATTTTGTCAAAGGCGAAGTTCGATATTTATGTTGTTTTCACAATTATGCTGCAACATTTGATAAGAAAAAGGAAGAACTAAAAGCAAAGCTCCTAGATGTAAATAGAATTATAGAAAAAGCCAGAGGTGTTTCTAGGGTTACAGATGAAGCACTACAATGGACACGGGAAGCTGGAAGTCTCATTGAGTGTGACACTAGAAAAGAGAAATGCTTTAATGATAAGTGTCTTAATTGCTGGCAACAATATCGGAAAGGCAAAGACATGGAGGAGAAGACACAACAGATTGACAGACTTTTGAAAAGATGTAACTTTAACATAGTGGCAGGGGCAGCTGATTTTCCTAGCATAAAATACCAATCTTCACAGGATTTCATGCATTTTGAGAGCAGAAAGTCACAGTTTCAAGATCTAAAAAAGGCACTAGAAGATGAAAATTGCAATATGATCGGATTGCATGGCACTGGGGGAACAGGCAAAACCTCAATGGCATTACAAGTGGCTGCTGAACTCGGAGGATCCAAATTTGACAAAGTCATCTTTCTTGTTGTCTCTCAGCTTCTAGATTTCAAAAAGATTCAACATGATTTGGCAAAAGATCTTGATTTGGAATTAAAGGAAGGAAAGGAAGAAGAACATGCAAAGAAAATATGGTCCAAAATCACTAATATGAAAGAGAGGCTTCTTATAATCCTAGATGATGTATGGGAAGAGCTTGATCTTATACAAAAGTTGGGAATCCCATCTAGTCACCAACACATGGATTGCAGTGTATTAATAACCACACGTAATCCACATGTTTGTTCATTAATGAAGTGCCAAAAATTGATTCAAGTTCAGATATTGACTGACAATGATGCATTGGATCTTTTCCTAGCACAGGCTAGCATTAATGGTTCCTCTAGTGGTTTGAGGGTTGTGGCAGAAAAAATTGTGGAGAAATGTGGAGGAGTACCAGTTGCAATTGTAGCAATAGCAAGAGCATTAAAAAATCGGCCTTTATTTGCTTGGACAGATGCTTTGAAAGCTTTGGAATCCAATGATATTAAGCAAGGTTTGACAGAGGCTTATAAATGCCTGAAATTGAGCTATGATTACTTGAAAAATGAAAAAGCCAAAGAAATATTTGTCATATCTTCTTTGTTCCCAGAAGATTTTCAAATTTCTATACAAATTTTAAGCAAATTTGCTATAGGATTAGGCCTTTTTGGAGAGGTGGACAGGTACCATTCAGTAAGAAGCAAAGTGGGTGAAGCCATACTAGAAGTGATCGATTCTTCTTTATTGTTGACTGACAATGAAGAATGCATGAAGATGCATGATTTGGTTCGTGAAGTAGCTTTATGGATAAGAGAGAAAGATACTCAATGGATCATGGATCTTAAAAAGCCTATAAAACAGAACTTGCGGTATTTGGTTTGGAAGAATGATGGTTTTCCTGGTAAATTCGATGGAAAGAACCTAGAAATTTTAATGATATTTCTAGGTGGTTCAAAGAATTTGGAAGTACCTGATACATTTTTTGTAGAGATGATGAGGCTGAAAGTTTTGTATTTAGCAAGTGATGAACAAATTTCAGTTCCAACACTAATATATTCATTTCGATCATTAAAGGATGTTCGGACTCTCAACCTATTGAATTTGAAATTAGGCGACATCTCCTTGCTAGGAAACTTACATAGGCTTGAGAGTCTTTGGTTATTTGATTGTTCAATCATTGAGCTACCAAAAGAAATTTTAAACCTAAACAAGTTGAGGTTGTTGGAGGTAGATAAATGTGAAATTGAAAAGAACAATCCTTTTGAAGTGATTGGAAAATGCTCCCAACTGGAAGAATTGAGCTTTGTAGGAAATCAGGTTGACATAAAAGAAGCATGTGTTGTTTTTGAAAATTTATCTCCTTCTACGTTACATAGATATAAAATATCTTGGTGGAATCTTGAAAGGATTCGGGGAATAGAAAAGTATGGTTTCATATCAAGATGGTTTTACCCATGTGATTGGCGGAATCTAATTTCAGAGGCAACATTCAAGCAATTTGTACGAACTGCCGAGCTTCTTATATTAGGAGGGTGTAAAGAAACAAGATGGAAGAATCTTGTCCCTGATATTGTTCCAGTGGAAGAAGGAGGCATGAATGATTTAATTGTTCTTCGTTTGTATTCTTGGCCTGACATGCAGTGCCTCATTGACAGTAAGAATCATGAAACTAATGTGACTACTTTCTCCAAGTTAGTTGAACTAAATCTCAAAGAGATGGATGTTGAAGATTTATATCGAGGTTCTTTGCCGTCTGGCTTTCTAGAGCAATTAGAGACTATGAGGTTGACGAAGTGCCAAAAATTGAGAAATATATCATTTGATGGCAAGTTGAGCCTGTGTCATCTTAAGGTCATGGAATTGAATGCTTGTCCAAAATTGACATCAATTTTTCAATCATTCACCGCTCAGAGTCTCACGCAATTGGAAACACTAAGTATTGAGAATTGTGATTCCCTAGAACACATCATAGCATATAAGAGCTCGGAAGGAGAAATAGCGGGTGGTGATAATGAAGAGAAGAGTTATGAGTCATTGTTCCCAAAATTAAGAACTCTTCAAATTAAACGATGTGGAAGATTACGAATGATCTTGCTAGTTCTTTTCGGCGGAGCTCTTGCATCCTTGGAAGAGATAACGATAAGTGACTGTGAGCAGCTGAGTTATATATTTGATAAGTTCCAAAATGGAGACCATACTATGCTGCCCTCACTAAAGAAAATGGAACTTTCTCAAGTACCAAGTTTCATCAGCATTTTTCGAGAATATCACAAATCCGTGTCTTTGTCAATGCAAAAGCCATCACCTCCAATTTTGAGAACAAAGACATCTGCATTCTCTTGGGCTCCAATGTGTTGTTTTGGGCATAAATCGAGTGAAGAGACCAACGTCGCCGTGTGTAAGGACAGAGTTCCGAACGACGCAACACAACAGGTGTGTTACTCTTATTGTTCCCTATTTTCGTTTTTCTCTGATATTTAATTGATATGTTCAATTAATAGAATAGTAATAAAACAATTCATAAAAACTAAATAAAATAAGGTAGGAGTGTTAAAAATATTTGATTCAAATATCACTGCTCTGGATTCAAAATTTACAGTATTCGTCATCGATGTGGATATAGCATTCCATTAAATATTTTAAATAGCAAACTATTATATGTGGTCTGGTATTTGAACAACGGTTTCTGTTTGTAGGGATCATCATTTACATCCAAGACATGGTTTGAAACTTCTGGAATCATTCTGAGACAACTATATTTCAATGTCGGTCATATCAAGAAGTTGAAATTGGCACAAGTGTCTTTAAATTCGGTATCATTATTTACTTTATCCATGGCCTCGTTGATATTGTGGGAAGAGCTCACAGTTAAAGGATGTGATGGATTGAAGAACTTGATAACAATGGAGGAAGATGATTATAATGATAAGATGATGATGAGTTGCCACTCTGTTTTTCCGAAGTTAGAGAAACTAGAAATCTTGGAGTGCAAGGACTTGCAATTTTTATTTCCATCTTCAATATCTATAGGACTTCAAAATTTGAAGTCATTGATGGTCCAGAATGCTCTTGAGTTAAAATATGTTGTTGGAAAATACCATCATGTGGATCATCAATCAAATCAAAATCATAACGTTGAGCTTCACTTTGATCTCCCGAATTTAGTGTCACTCTGCCTTGAAGATGTACCAATGCTTATCAGCATTTTTGCAATGAATTATAACTTGGCATGGCCTTCTCTAGAGGATGCTACTTTGGAGAATCAGAACGCTGAATCTTTTACTGATGATTTGCTGGTTTGCCTAGAAGGACAACCAAACAAGAAAACCATCAAGGTACTTAATGCTCCATTTAACTTAATATTATTTATTTTATATATTTGAGAATTGCTACTAAAAATTGAAACTTTGATTTGATTAAAAAATTATTTTTGAATCTTCAAATATGTTAAGCTTTTTAGGTTAATTGTATAACTTGACAAAGTTTATTTTGCTCTAAGAAAGAATTGGAAGAAAAAAAGAGAGAAGTAAATATAAATTTTAAGTCATCACATTAAATGAATTAGCTTTCACATACGTCAAATTTAAAAAGGTTTATTTTTTGTATTTTTTTTATCGATGAAAATTGAGGTAAAGTACATTCCAATCTAGCTATAACTTTTTATTTTGTAAATGAAGTTTTAAATGCAACAGTTTGTTCTTAAAACTATTAGAAAAATTGGAACAACTATTAATAAATTAAAGTTAATATATAATGTTAATAGTTGATTCGAGTGGTTTATCAATTATTTCATAAGGTTATTTTTCCTGTACATTAATATTTTTTTTATTGTTGTATGTAGGAACTAGATACATCTGAAAATGTGATGCCTCCTATTCGAGCAACTCAATGCCTTTCAATACAATCATTGAATAATATTAAAGAGATGACTCTCTTGAATTTTTCCAAATCAAAGACATTGTTTACTCTACCAACGGCCGCCATGATTCTATGGGAAAATTTGACAATCGAAAGATGTGAGCAACTAAAGTACATTGTGGCGGATGAGGGAGAAGTTGGACCTCTCATGAATCACAGATCCATCTTTCCAAAGTTGAAAGTGTTAAGGGTTTCAAATTGTGATGCACTGGAATATCTATTTCCAGCATATGCTTTCAGATCACCCTCACATTTGAAATCTCTAGATATTTGTAATGCTTCCGAGTTGAAATATGTGTTTGGAACAAGCCATCATGAGAATCAAAATATCCAAACTTACATTGATTTCCCTGTTCTGGAAGGGTTATATTTTCAATCCCTACCAAGGCTCGTGAGCATTTGTCCAAAAAATTGTTATTTGAGAGGCTTATCTTCTCTAGAGTCATTTTATTTGGAAGTGGCTCCAGAGTTTAATATTACATCTTTAACTGATTTCACGGTTCATGCACTTGGAGGACAACAGGATTCCACCCCTGCACAGGTATGGCTTTGTTCAACGTTTTCTTTTGGTGTTTTGTAATTTTCTTTTCAATTGATAAGTTAATTTTGATATATTAACGTTAATTGCTATTTATAATTTAAATATGATATTACAGGCAGTGCAGATGCTCTTGCAATCTATAGAAACTATTCTATTTTGTGAATCTAAAATAGAGGAGATTTTCAATTTAACACATATGGAAACAGAGGAAAAAGGGGAAGGACGTGAGCCACTGACATCAACCTTATGGCGGTTGGAGTTGGAAAGTTTAAGTGAGTTGAAGAATATATGTGTGGGCCCCAAATATATGCTTAGCCTCAACAACATTTTAGATTTGAGAATCAGAGGATGCAACAAGCTTAAAGTTATCTTCTCGAACTCTATACTGAAGAGCCTACCGAAGTTGCTGCTGCTGAAGATATCATCATGCCAGGAATTAACTCACATCATTGAGGAAAATGCTGATGATGATCATTTGTGTCATCAACCATGCTTTCCAACCCTACGTTATCTGATTGTTGAAGGTTGTGACAAGTTGAGATACTTGTTCTCTATCACAATTTCTGGTATCCTTCCAGATTTACAATATTTGGATATAAAAGAATCTTCCAAACTTGAGCACGTATTGATCAGACAAGATGAGACAAAAGAGATGGGGATGATGGAAGTGCTTCCCGAAATTACAAATCTAACCCTTGAAAAGCTTTCAAGCCTCATCAGTATCTGTAATGAAGTTGATTTTCGAAAATTGGAAAAATCTTCTAGAGTGAATGATTGTCCTCGATTTTCTTTCTACGGTATGCATTTAGAGAAGTCATTCTTCAAAATTAAATATTATTATGTTAATTTTAATATAACATTGGAAATCCGTTGTGCAGAAATCACAACTCCTCCTCAGGTTCAAGAAAAGCTTTCCTCGCATATAAATATGGGAGAAGGCAAAGAGAAACGAGGCTTGGAAGCAGAACAATCCTCAACTATGTCACCAGAGGTGAGATTATTGTTGCTTTCGAATATAGATAGATTGTTTATTACAAATTAAGCCCTCTGCATATTAATCTTTATATATATAAGTAGGATGTGTTGGTTCGGAAAAGAGTGTTGATCTGGTTTTTTTTTAAAAAAAAAAGTGTTGAAAAATAAAGAAATCAGAGCAAAATACTCCAAACCGTTAATGTGGTTAAGAATATTTTTTTTGAAAAAATACTTTTTTTATTAAAATTTATGTGGAACTACTTTTTGTTTACTGATTTACCCTTCATCCCTAAATTTTGGCCAAAACTATTTCAAAAAATTTAAGAATTTTTTCTTTAGCTTAATTTTATTTTTTTAAACAGTTATTTGTTTAATGCTTTTATCATACTGGGACACAAAATTAAGTAATTTAGTTAATATGACCATAAAAAATTGAATGGAAATTTGATTAATTATTTAAATAAATATATAATCAATCAAATGAGTTATAAATATTTGCTACAAAATTTTTGTTTAAAAAATTTAAATATTGTTGCTCTTTCTAATATAGATAGATTGTTTATTACAAATTAAACCCTTTGCTTATTAATCTTTACATATGTACGTAGGATGAGTTGGTTGAAAGAAAAATAACGAAAAATAAAGAAATAATTAAGGACCCACAACAATCAGTAGTTGCTGCACCAGACATGACAAAGGTATGTCCTAATAATTTTTTGCGTGGGTCGATCAGACACACACAAACACGAGATGAATTCAACATATATATTGCCCATAATTTTTTATTTCTACTGCTATATCACATGCATCATTATATGTAAGCGTTCTAAAGAAGCAAGGAAAAATTTTTGAGGACTAATATACCTTTTTTTTTTAATATGGGATAATTAAAATATTAGGATACCTATTAAATATTTTCCAAAAGTGAAAATATTATCATTTCAATTATGGACATACAGAAATATACAAGACATATGTCTAGGACTTAAGCATGTTTCTTATTCATATCTTTATATAGGATGAAGAATCGGTTGGCAAAGGAATGAAAAATGGAAAAACTATGATGGATCCACAACAACCCACGAATGGCACCTCAAAATCGACAAAGGTATATTTGATAGTATTTGATTGTCTGAGAATATCAGGTATTTGGCATGTTTATAAGGAAACAGCCATCTTTTGATCCAAATGTTTTTCAACAAAGATGAGTTTAAAATTCATTTGTATATGTATTCATCTGTTTACAAATTCAACATTAACTAGCTAGAATTTTTTTTTTCTTTCGGGCTTGTCTGTCAAGGTAATCAAGAAATAAGAAAGTAAGTTGTTAAAGCGCATCCTATTCGAAATACATAAAAAATGGCAACTTTATCGTCGAATTTAAAATTCCTTAGAATGCTAGTAGCAAAAATATTTCTTGAATAAAGCAATATAATTACTGATTTATCATATTGTTTTATGTAGAATCATAAAGAAGTAGGGTATCCATATATTACTGAAGATCTCAATTCAAATGCAATTGAAACAACAAATCAAATAACAGGTTTAGAACCAATAAACACCGTGCCAACAACTTATGCTTCTTTTTCACAAGATAAATCTTCAAAGATGAAACTTTAGTTCTTTCTCATACAATATATATATATATATAAATATATTGTTATGCTAGATGAGCTGACTTGCACGTCTTTCTTGTTCATCTTTGTATAGGATGAGTTGGTAGGCAAAGATGAGGAAAAGGAAACGCTCAAGATGGATCCCCAGTCACTTCCAAAAACCAGAGTTGGCATACAATCTTATAATTCAACAAATATTAAGAATTCACTGAAGATTGATTTCCTAATACTTTTGTATTATACAAAAATCCAACTTAAATATCTTTGATGGTCTGCAGATTGTAGAAGCAAGAGCTGAAGAACGTAGTTCAACAGAGACCATGGATCTAAGCTCCTTAACTTTTGAAAAGGTGGGCTTCTTGCAATCATTTAAACATGTAATGACGTTGTCATTGGTATTATAATTTATCCATCATTTCGAATAGAAGGTACCTGCTCCTATGAGTCCAAACCTCGATGTCCTTTCGGCTGGAGGCATCACCAGCAAAACTACTGAAATTTTTGAAGAGGAAGAGGAAGGTAAGATTTTTGTGTCTTGATTTCAAAATTTCCAGCCTTGATTACTTACATAAATTAGGTTTTATAGGTGGCTTGAAAGCTGCCAGAAGACAGAGAAATCGCACGATGGCAATGGGTTCTTCATTGAGAAAAGAGGACGACAATTCTCTTCATGGTATTATTCCTTTCTTTAAATGAAATATTTCAACCTTTGGTTTGCACTATATTTTTATATATTTTATTTATTATAGGTGAACCTTCTGTGCCACCCTTACCAGCAAGTCCCAAGCAAATTCATTCACCTACTCCTTCCAAGACTACTTATGGTGAGTTCCTCTGCTATCTTCTTTTGTTAACTCTTCCTCCGTGTATTTTAAAATTTTGAAGACATTTCATATTCCAACGTTGACTCATTTAGGAGCAAACATCCAAGACAATGTTGAAACCACTAAGCAACCTTCTCATGCTATGGATGCTATTCAATATTCCAGTAAGTCTTGTGCCCTTACCATATAGCATGTTTGCTTTCATAATGCTTGACTTAGTTCCTCGTTGAATCTGAGTTTGCGTTTATTATATCTCATTATTTTCCAATCTGATGGCTTTGTTAGGGATGGCTCCTTCTATTTATGACACCAACAATGTTTTGAGTGTTCCTGGGGTGAAAGAGATAGTTGATATGATGAAACTAGAGGGTGCTGAGCCTTCCATGCTAGCAGAGGCATTCAAGACTCACCCACAACTACGCCTTTCTTCAAAGCACCGAAGCATTGAGTTGTTATGCTTCTCTTATAGAGTTCTCCTAAATATATTGAACATTTTGGCCAGTAAGACCCCCTTCACTATCACTGAAGCAGACAAGAGATTGTTGGAAAAACATTTAGATGATGCTTCTGTTCTAGGCTTTGACAAAGATTGGGTTGAGTCTGTTAGAATGAAGGTTTTTAATTATGATGGATCTGAAGCTCAACGCATGCAACAAGTTCTAAAGGATTTGGGCAATAAGCTCCACACAAAAAAAAGAGAACTTGCAAATGTTCATGATCAAGAGGCAAAAGCTGCACAATCAGCAGAAATGGCTCAGAAAGAGTTAGAGACAGCTCAATCCCATTTTAACATTGCACAGCAAAAGCATGCAAATACCAGGGAACTCCATTCTCATCTTCTACAGGAATGCCAAGACATTCTAGAACAACGAGACCAATGCTGGGAAACAATTGCTGCCAAATTTAGGCCTTTTGGCTTTTGAAGATGGATGCCATGTCTGTACTCATTATTTTCAATTGTGCTCATTCTTGTACTTTTATTTGCCAAGGAAAAAAAATACCTTCACGGACTTTGTAATAATATTGTCGTACTTTATCGGTCAAATAAACATGTGACCCTTGCATTAAAAAAAAATATATTGTTGTACATCTGTTTGCTTAAGGGCCATCTTGCATGAGATTATAAACTCGTCGCCCGTTGCTAGATAAGGGTTATTTTTCTCGTTGAGATCTCATATCTGTGTGTTTGTTTTTCCAGATATGTTTATATTTACCCATCTGCCACTAATTAAATTGAATATAGTGCATCAACTGTGTCTGTGTGTGTGTCTGTGTGTGTGATTAGGCGTTAGTACCTTGCTTTGAGATATAATATTAGTGTTTTTGTCAAAGTGATGGTGCATTCCGTTTTTCCAATGCATTTAGACAACCGTAGTTGCTTTAAATTTATTAACGATTTTGACTCTTGAAATTTTTTTACATTTTACCATAAATACATCTCATTGTAGGTGTAGGAGATTAAAATTGTGTGCATCTTTAAACTTCTCTTTTAATTATATCATATCAATTATACACTAGGAATAATGAGGGGACACATTGACCGTTGACTACTAAAAAAAAGATTTTAGGCGATGACTTTCAGCGGCGACACTAAAAGTCGCCGCTCAAAGTATGACTTTTGGTGGTGACTTTTTTTATCACCACAGAAGGTCATCGTTGAAGGTTTTTTTTTTGTCATCTTCAGCGGTGACTTTTTAATGTCGTCGCTGAAGATATAATATAATAAACAAATTCAATCCAGCTCAACGGTAAGAAGATTGGATATGAAAGGAAGTGATCACGAGTTCAAATCTTGAAGACGACACATTTAAGGTAAAAATATTTGGGCGGTAACATGGCGGCAAGGAGTGACGTGGCATGGGGTTGGTGATGTGGCATTGACGTGGAGGTGGCCAGTGATAACGTGAAGGTGGCTAGTAATGACGTGCTGACTACTAGCAAGGACGTGCTTGCTAGGGGTGAGTATTCGGTTTTTAGGTTCGGTTATCGGTGATAACCGAATTAACTGAATAACCTAATAGAGTAAATTTTAAACACCGAACCGAAACCGAATAACCGAACTAATCGAAACTGAATTAACCGAAAATTTCGGTTCGGTTAACCGATTAACCGAAATATATAAATATGAAAAATAATTTTAAATTAAAAATAATAATCAAACACAATTATAACTATTAATTAATAAATATTTCATCATTCAATGTCATTTATTATAATAATATTTATTATAATCATATTTGTTGAATATAAATATATTTAAAAAGTTCACATATACCCACATATATATTTGTTATAACAATATTTATTAAATATAAATATATAATATATTTATTTCAGTTATTCGGTTATAACCGAATTTTTTTTTCTACTAACCGAACCGAACACCGAAACCGAATTGTTTAAAAAATAAAAACCGAATATATAACCGAAAACCGAATAACCGAACCGAAAAACCGAAATTAAATTTGGTTCGGTTTGGTTTTCGGTTACGGTTCAGTTTTGCTCACCCCTAGTGCTTGCCGACAGCGATGACATGGTATCAGTAAAGCCAGTTTTTTGGGACCTCGCTTTCAGCTTTGGCAGTGACCTTTTTGTCGCCGCTAAAAGTATTTCAGCCATGATAGTTACAACAACAACTTTTCAATGGCAACTAAGTATTGGGCAGAATTGGGCAAACGTACCAAATACGCGATCATGAGAAACCCATTCTATTTTAGTCTTGTGAGTTGAGAAACAAATTTTTAATTAGATATTTGAATACTCATTTAATATTATGATTAAAAACAAATTCAGGTCTTAGAGAAAATTTTACTAAATAATTTTTCATTTGATATTTTGAATCTGGGATAAAATTAGAACAAGAAAATATTAGAAATTTTCAGTTGGAAAAATTAATACAATTTAATAAGAGTTCAATTAGGTGAACTTCACTTTCATAAAAAAGAATGACGTGAACTTCACATTTTTCCAATTAATAAATTACCTACTTAATCCCAGAATTAGGTTGAGATAAACTCTGAATCAATAATTTCAAATTAAATTTTGAAAAATACAATAATATGTCTAAATCATTTAAAAATGGCTAGGGTATACTTTTAGTCCTTGAAGTTTGCACTAGGATTTATTTTAGTCCTTTGAGTTTATAAAGTGTATTTTTAATTCTTAGAACTTAATACCTTGAATATTACTAACAGAAAATGCTGACTGGGTGGATACTGTGTAATGCTAATGAAGCAATCTCAGATTTTAATTTTTTTTTACTATAATATTTTTGTATATTAGAAGACTAAAATAGGCTCTTTTATTATTATACTATAAACGGAATTACCAAGATGCTACACCGTGAAAAATAATTATCAAAATGCCATGCTAGAAATCGTTGTTAACAAGAACGATCTCAAATAATTATCAAAGCGTTTGCCTTCCGTCTGTAGTTTTTCGTATTTCTTTGTGCCAAAAAAAAACAGAGTTTTTCGTGTTTCTTTGTTTCCTTTCTGGATAGATGCAAGAGAACACCGTTTGGCATCTAACAACTTGATGCCGTTCACCCCATGATCCAACCTAAGGGTGTTCACAGGACTTTATCTCGTGTGTCCCGTCCCGTCCTGTCCTCCCGTTCCGGTTTTGTTTATGTCCCTTTGAGACTGGAATAGGATCGGGACGTCCCGTTTTTATTTTTTTTCCTTACAAAAATATTATAATTTTTTATATAAACTTTTTTATAGTATAATACTTATTTTTTATTGGACTTCTAAAGATAAAAACATTATAAAAAAATATTATTTATAAAGCTTAATTATATAGTATAAAAAATGTGTAAAAATAATACTGTGAAAAAAACCGTAAAAAAAACTATATAATGACTTTATGAATTATTTTATTAAGGAAAAAAATCACCATGAAAATTATTATTATTAATAAGTAAATTTAATAATCTAATAATAATTATTTTATAAATAATCTTTCTTGAAAAAATATCTGGGGACGGGACGGGACGGCTCGAGACGATCCCGTTCTAGTTACTGTCCTATTTCGTCCCAAAATTTTTTTGTTCAGTCTCGTCCCATCCTGAATTTACTGGGACAGGATGATTGGGATAGGACAGATTGAACACCCCTAATCCAACCTAATCAAACTTTGTTAGAGGAAGGTTTTTGGTAAAAGTATAATCTCCGGTTTGAATTTTATCTGAAAGGTTAAAAATGAGTTTTAGCTTTAACAGAAACCATAACAAGAACGGCATACACATAATAAGAATTATCAAGATATTTAGTTGTTCCCTTCAAACCACTGGTGTTACCAGATCTACGTTTGGCCTCTTGCTTTTCATTTTCAATTTTCTTCTGCAATGGCAGTTCCTGCTTGATTCTGTTTTCTCCTACCATTTCCCTTTGTTACCTCATATTAGTGTGTTAGTCGATTCACCACAAATCTCCCTTAGCCCTCCCCACTCTTCGTCCCCCTCATTCCATCCTCGTCTCCGTCTCGTCTTCCACAATTTCTGCCGACCATCAAGAATCAATCATCGTCTGGTCTATCAATTTCTGAAAAACCTCCTCTTAGATTTCTGCTTTTCACATAGGGCCTTTGCAATTTGCAGTTTTGATAAAATCAATGATTTTTTTGCTGTAACTTGCAGTTAGTTTCAGGTTTCGATTGTTGATTTGAATTTTTGCCACAATTTTCATAAAACCCTTCTAACTGTTCAAAGTCGATGGTGATGACCGACTGGGTGTTGATATGATTTTTGACAAAATACCTTTCATAGCCACATAATCTTCGCCCTCCAACTTTACCTCCAGCTATTTCCTCAACCCATTGAGTTTGGCTTGTTTGTTTGGAGTAACCAGCGTCACGGCGTTGGTGATGACGGCCGGGTGAACCATGTAGGGGGTGTGGGGAAAAAGCTGTGGACAGGGGCAAAAGGGTCATTTCACTTAATATAATTAAAAGATTAAAAATGTAAGCATGCCTTGTCAGCCATTAATTATGTAATCCTCACTTAAATTTGCTCACTCAGCGATTTTTTCCTTAGTAACATTAACAGTGTTAATAGATTTAAGGGATTCATGTAAATTTAAAAGACCAAAAACATACTTTAACCTTTAAAAATATAGACTTTTTTTTTTGTTTACTGAGTCACTACATAAGTATCAACAAATATTGAAATACCCTTTCTGCCAAAAAAATATTGAAATATCCAAAACTACATAAATGACTATCTTAACAATCGAAATATCAGGAGAGACACCTATTCGACCCATCAAATGTTCAGTGTTGTCAGGCTTTTATAACAATTTTTTTTAAACAGAAAAAACCATTTTAGAGGTACCTCTACTTTTTTTTTTAATTTTTAATTTGGTATCTATTTATTTTTTCTTCTCTTAATTAAATTTTTAACTTTGCTCTATTAATGTCGTTAACCTTTGCATGAAGACGAAAAATGCTAATAGAAAAAAGTTATAAGAACTAATGTTATTAAACAGGTAAAATTAAATGACTTAATTAAGATAAAAAAACACATAAGTACCAAATTAAAAATTGAGAGAAAGTATAAGTACCTCTAATATGATTTTCCCAGCTAATGTTGCTCTATTAATATCATTAAGCCTTGCATCGTTATCATTTTTTGTAATTACATGTTTAAATTTTAAACTCCAAACCTCTTTCCGTATCTCATCCAATTTATTCTTCAAACTATCTTCAAGTGACCAGAAATTACCCAACTTATTCATGAATTGTGTTTGAAAGTTCGACTTTAATAATATTTTAAATTGAATAATTTTATAATTATGAACCAAATTTTTTATAGATTTAAAATTTATTTTGAAAATATTATCATTTAAATCTTGTTCTTAACGTATCAATTTTTTCCCAGCATAACCTATCAATTAATTAGACAACTAGTGATTTGTATTCATATTAATAAGTTTATATATATAATAATCTATTTGCAAATGATTTCCCTTCAATTTATATTACTGTCGAAACATATTGTGATAGGTATTAAACAATATAATAAACTTTAAATTTTAATTGAATAAATAGTTTTAAATTACTTCCAGTTGATTTGTATTCATTAATTAATAATATACTATTTTTTTCCTTGGCAAGTCAATGGTTTAAAATTTTCTCTTCCTTATGGGTTGAGACTGCTTCTCACCTCAACTAACAGTTTGTTTATGACTTTTAATATTAATTTTAGAAGTGACATATAAGCTGATGATTTTGTGTTGTCCACCTTGTACATTAGATACATAAACGATGTAAAAAACTCGTACTGATAATATATTATAAAAATATTGAAAAAAAAAAATGGGAACATAAGAAGAGCGAGAGAAAAATGTAGAGATGAGGAGTAGGGAAGAATTCTTATTCATCTAGATTTTTCATGTGCATACAATCCTTTGTATTAAGCCTCTATTTATAGGTATCCTACTATTCCAAGAGTTACAATATCATAAATAGAAGAATTAACCTACATTATAGTACATACAAGGCAAATGCCATTAACCATGAGATGAAATCCTAAAAGACTATAGAGTTATGAATATCCACACAACGTAATATTTATAACAGTTTGGATTATTAAATGCCTTTTTCATAAATATTCCTCGTTAATCTCAAAAAGAAGAAGAAGAAGCAATTTTTATGGAGGGATCTCAGCCATTCAATTAGGGGCAAATCTGAAACATAATTGCTAAATTACCTTTAATTAATTTTCTCTGTATATGTTAGAAAGCTATTGTTAATTTATGTTATATTTTCCTTATTTTATAAGGAAAATTTCAATGACCAAAAATATTGTAGAATATTTGATTATGAAAATTGAGAGAAACTAGAAACGAGACTAAGGACAAGTTATATCTGCGTTGGAATATAAACAGGTTAAATAATAATTTTCTCCCTTTGATTCTAATTATAGTGAAAAAATTTTAAATAATACTAAATTAACTCATTAGATCAAGGGTCAGTAATATTGGGCTTGTTTGTCAGGGCGTTTTGGTGGGAAATTGTGCGGTGCAAATAACAAACCGTGCAATTCATGAAATTTGATTGTTTGTGTTAGCACTTACCAGTAAGGACATTAAAGCAAAAATTTCCTACTTGTGACTTTTTAATCGTGGAGAGAGAAAACAATCAGAGTTGGTGGGAGTGTTAAGAAGATGGAGAGAGAAGTTTAAAAAAAAAGGGGATTCCACCTTTAAAGAATTTATTACTCTCTAGTTTTTATTATAAACGTTAAATAATTAATTTGTGGATACTAAAAATTAGTTAAAATTAATTAAAAGTAATAAATAGGTTACAAATATGTTTTTAATTATAAATACTCTTCTGGTCTTATTTATAAGTAAAAAATATTTTTATCTTATTTATAAGTCACCTCATTAAATTTTTAGTATAAATGTATTATTTTGTCCTTTATTTATTATAATATAAATGATTATTTTTTTGAAGTGTATATATTAAATATAGATAAAGTTAAAAATTATTATATTTTAGATAAGAGTTAATGTAATTTAAGTTTTGTTTTAATTTGTGTGAAATATGTTAAAAATGCTTTATAAATAAGACGAGATGAGTATGCTTTTATAATAAATTTAAAAAGGGATAAAAGAAAATGTAGGGGGGAATGTATCTAAAGAGTATAGTAGATGTTAAGTATTTAATAAATTTTTTTATCTTTTTTGTCATTTTATAACTAAGTTTACTTTTTCAATAATAATCCAAACAATTTTCTTTTTACAAACTGACTTTTTTTACAAAAGTTAATTCAAACGTAAATCATATTACTCAATCTAACTTTTATCTAATCTAACTTTCTTAAGAGTTAAATTAAAGATAAATTACTTTTTCTATCATCAATCCAAACAGGCCCATTATATTTAATCCATGAAATTCCTTTCACTGAAATTCTAAACCAATGATTTTAATCCATAAAATTTCAAATAAATAGTTTTGGTCTCTCAAGTCTAAATGCATTTCGGTCTATCAAGAGATTTTTGGTCCTTGGAGTGGTGATTTTTGTCCTTGAAATAAAGACAAAAACCACTGGTTTAATCAAAACCCAAAAAAATTAAATTTCAATAACTAAAAATAATGGTCTTAACCTTAAATTTAATCATAACTACTCATAATATTATTTAATACTACCTTCGGTCCTAATTATAAAAGCTAGTTGACTAATTTGAGAAAATTAAGAAAATAAATTAAATTAGTTATTTGTAATAAATAGGTGTTATCTTTCCTAAAATATCCTTGCTAATAAAGTGTATTAGTTACAACTACCATTATTAGAAGGACTATCTTAGAAAAAAAATGCATAAATATGAGAGATAAAGTGGATCGGGGTCTTATATTTATGATCAAAATAAAAGTCAAATGAGGTCTTATATTAAAAGCCGGAGGTAATATAGTACAATATAAGTTACATTTTTTTGCAATAAGAATGACTATATATGTACATTACACTTTTTTTTTTTCAAGAATTTTAATTAATTCTTTTTTATTTTTCCTCCCAGTAAATATATGAATGTCCATTAATTACCACATATTTTGTGTCATTTTTATTCTCTTTCGGTTACTTTTTTCATAAATTTATTACGGCCATGATAATTATTACTACCTCCGGTCCTAATTATAAGAGCCAGTTGACTAATTTGAGGAGATTAAGGAAGTAAGTTAAGTTAGTTATTTGTCCTAAATATGTGTTGTCTTTTCTAAAATATCCCTGGTAATCAAGTGTATTAACTAGAACTATCATTGTTAGAAGGGCTACTTTGAAAATATATATATAAATATGAGAGACAAAGTAGATTGATATTTTATATTAGGACCAAAATAAAAGTCAAACAGAGTCTTATATTAAAGATTGGAGGTAGTATTTTGCACGGGGATACATAAAATTCAAGTTGAACACCTTCTTGGGGGTTCATTGTATATTGGCGGAGCAAAAAGGAAAAAAGGTGTTCTATTATGTCGCTGGTTTCCAGCCAGAACATCAATTAGAAATAGGGGGAAAAAAAGATAACTTACAATATCAATGTTTTAAAAAAAAATTAAAACAGAATGCTTTTACTTCAAACTGTAATGTTATAACGAATCTCTTTATAATAATTTAATATTTAAGATATTTCAGTATAAATATATTTAACTTGCAGTTTCAATTTATAATTCTTTTACACAGTCATATATATAATCGCGACATTATATTTTTTAAAAAATTATATTCTTTTATATATTTATTATCTGGATGTAGATAAATAAGATATTTTATCTCGTGGACACTCGTTCATATTAGATGGTTTGGAAAGTTACGTTTTTTTTAGGGAAACTGGGGAAAGTTCCCAATTGAAAAGTTTATTGATGAGAAGGACTTAATAAATATTTATACAAAAAAGTATGGGTCTATTTTGCAAATTTTGCGCCCACATGGTGCCACTGCTCTAATTTAGGTCATTTTCAAAAATAAAATTTTCAAATGGAATTTCCCCCCAATTTTTCCTTATTGAATAATTTGATGAAATGCATATGCTTTTCAGTGATGGACAAAATTAGAATCATAATCATGAATTATTTCGGTCTATAGTTTTGGCTATTCTCGAGCTTAGAATTAACAATTTTTAGATAACATATGGTTCTTCCAAATATATATGTACAACAATAATTTAAAGGAAATTAAATAGGAAGGTTCATAAATATGTACGTCGAGTAATATATGAAAGTTCAAAAAGAGAGAGTAGCTTAATTAGCTTGTTCAAAAGCACATGTTTGTTATACGTGGGGCAGGTTCGTCTCCAATGTATTCTTCCAGACGTAAAGTGCATTTGAAAATTCTAACTTAGCCTTAGAAATAAGTTCGTGACCATTACCATCATAACGCTTATTGTTACGATGAGATATGTATTACTCTTCCGGCTTTTAATCATATAATTCTGACTAATTAAATAATTCTAAATATAAGATATATTTCTCATATTCATTAATTTTTTTAAGTTACTCTTATTGATATTTTTTCAAATATAATCAAGTAGAAAGAGAACGAAGAATATTAAGAAAGATGATTATGGTAGTTCAGAAAAAATATATCATATTTTTTATAATTAACTAACTTATCTAATTTTTTTAATTTAATCAAATTAGTTAAATAGTCTTATATTAAGGACAGGAAGAGCATCTAACTACAACTTCAACTGTTCATATTTAAGACTTTAGCTAATGATCTTTAAATAATAAAATTATATTTTTGAAAAATTGATGTCTGATAGATTATCATTATTTTAAATTTTAAACTATAAAAATATTTGTTTCATAAAGAAAAACATAAATCCAGACCATTCAGATATACAAGAGAAACTCAATTCTAAATATAATAGTTAATTTCCCTTCATCTCTTACGTTGATTATTTTTAATCATAATACCCCCATTTATTGGAATATTTTTATCTCTGCACATTAAGTTCTTATAGTAAAATGGCAATGGTAATTTAGAAAAAAAGTATCACAAGTTCTATACATATTAATTATAAACAATAATTTTAACTACTTTTTCTTTTTAATATCGATATGATTTTATCACGTTTCTTCTAAGAGACCCAAGCATATCCTGCCAGGAGGACACTCTGGGATAACAATCACTAATCAAGTCATTTTCCCAGAATTATTTAAAAAATATATAAATAATAGACCAAAATATTTCTACTTAATTGAAAGGGTGAATGACAGAAAAAGATCATGAAAATTAATAAATCTCAAAGCAACAATTTTTACAGAAATATGTTATTTTTTATAAGTTAAGTGCTGTTAAAATTTTTTGTTCAAAAAAATGCTGTTAAAATATGTTAAAGTATAATGACGAATCCAAATTTAAGATTTAATAATTTTCAAGGTTTTTAAGTGTCATTTTCCCTAGTTGTGAAAGCATAAAGTTTAAAAATTGAAAGCTCAATAGTAACTACTCAAAATTCAGTGATAAATTATCTAAAATCTTGTTTCAATGTACTCGGAAAAGATAAAAGTTGGATAGCAAAATTAAATGGAACTAAAAAAACATAGTAAATAACTAAATTTTATTGGGTAAAGGTGTAAATTTATTCATAATTTTATTTTTTAGGTGCATCCAATACCTCAATATTTTTTAGTGGTGCAATTTATTCATGATTTTTTTTATGTAACTTTGTTCCTCATGGGTAAAATTACACTACAAGATTAGAAATAAAATTGCGGAAAAAGAGATTATAAGTAAAATTGCATCATAACAAATTTTATTAAAAAGATCGGGATGTTAGGTACAGAAATAAAATTAGGGGTAAATTTATTTGCTGTCCAAACTCCAAACATAGCAATGATAGGGACATTTTAATGCATTATATATATATATATATATTTTTTTTTTTAAGAGAAAAAGATCAGTAAAGGAACTGACTCCTTAAATCTTAATTGTTATTTTCCAAAATTTAAATCCGTTCTTATTTCATTTTCCCTCACGCTTTTAAGTTGGCATATTTTGTTTTCAGTTCACCCCAAATCTTTCAATTTCAACTCTTGGCATTTGCACAACTTTGTCTTTTTCTATAAACATATTCCCCGATTTCAGTCTCTTTTTATAAAATTTTTTTAACTCCTAATAATATTTCTAAATATATAAAATAAATTTTCTTTCTCTGAAATTTTCGACTTGTCTTTTTACTTTTATAAATATATGTCATTTGTTGTTTCTCTATAATAAATTTTCATTCCATATCTCATCTACTCTCTTTATAAACAAAGGTAAAATTGAACATGCATGTATCTCGCATTTTTATTATTTTTAACTAAATTTATCTAATATTTTGAACTTTATAATTTTAGTAGTTATTTCTTAAATTATAATAAGAGAAGGACTTAGTAATTTAAAAATCTCTCTTAACATGTATGATTAATAGATATAATATAAAAAATTATAAATTTAGAATACAATGAAGTTTTATATTTAATATCAAAACAAATCATATACTAGTTATTATATTTGAAATCGAAAGTAATAATTAATTATAACCAAGGTTGTTAAACTCGCGAGTTTAAACAAACTTATGATAATGATATAAACTCGGATCATAAATTCAGATCGTAAACTCGTAAGAATTTAATTTTATTAATAAACTAGTATTAAAAGTATATAATCAAATAATTAATATTTATTAAATTTAAATAATTGAAATTATATCTATCAGTGTTCATAATTTATCACATTCAACAAGGAAAATTTCTATAAAATTCATATATAAAGTCACTAAACATAATCAAATCTAAAAATTTAGCATGAGTTTAAAAGCGAGTTGATACGATTTTGTAAGGTAAAAACGTAAAAACGGTAAACTTGGTAAATAAACTCGTAAGTTTAACTGAATTTACAGTTATCACAAGTTTAAAAGTGAATTGACACGATTTTATTAGCTGAAAATGTAAAAACGTTAAATTCAGAGAGTTAACTCACGAGTTTGACAATAGTAATTATAACTAAAATTTGCAATTTTTGTAGGAGACTATGTACTAAACAACTCACATAAATCACGAACTTTCGAAGGAAATTCCAAGCAAGCATATAAAATAATGAATAGAATAGAAAAAGAATTAAATACTAAATTAACTCATTAAATTCAAGGGTTAATAATATTATATTTGATCCATGAAATTTAACGTCATTTTAGATTTAATCACTGAAATTCTAAACTAGTGATTTTGATCCTTAAAATTGATCTCATTTTGATTTTGATCCATAAAATTTCAAACCAGTAATTTTGGTCCCTAAAGTTTAAATTCATTTCGGCTTGCTGGGAGATTTGTGGTCCTTAAAGTTGGGATTTTGGTCCTTGAAATAAAGATAAAAACTAAAATGAGATAAAATTTCAGAGATCAAAATAAAAATAAAGTCCAATTTTACTATTTTAAGGATCAAAACTTTTGGTTTCAACTTTCAAGGATCAAAATCAAAATAAAATCAAATTTCAACAACTAAAAATAATTATGTTAGCCTTCAATTTAATCATAAGTACTCACAATATTATTTTAATACATAACCGTATAAATTACTTTTTTTTTTTTTTGCAATAAGAGTGACTCTATATGTAAATTACAACCTTTTTTCTAGAATTTTAATCAATTTTTTTATTTTTATTCCCATTAAATATATGAATGTACATTAATTACCACATGTTTTGTCTCATTTTTACTCTCATTCTCTTTCACTTACTTTTTTCCCCATAAATTTATTGCGGCCATGATAATTATTATTTTACACGTGGATACATGAAATTCAAATTGAACACCTTGGAGGTTCATTGTATGTTGGTAGAGCAAAAAGGTGTTCTATTATGCTGCTGGTTTCCAACCATATGGTTCTTCCAAATATATATGTATAACAATAATTTAAAGGAAATTATATAGGAAGGTTTATACGTATGTGGCGTAATATATGAAAGGTCAAAAAGAGAGAGTAGGTTAATTAGATTGTTCAAGAGCACATGTTTATTATGAGTAGGACGGATTCGTCCCCAATGTTTCACCTCATCACGTTGTAATTTATAAAGTGCATTTGAAAATTCTAACTTAGCCTTAAATATAAGTTAGTGACCATCACCATCATAGCAGCCATTGTTATAGTAAGATATGACCTATTCCTCCGGTTTTTAATATATGGCTTAATTATTGAGTTAATCTTAGTTCTAAATATAAGACATATTTTTCATATTTATTAATTTTTTTTAAATTATTTCTATTGATACTCCTTCAACCACATTAAGCAAAAAATAAGAAAGAATATTAAGAAAGATAATTATGGTGGTTCAGAAAAAACATACCATATTTCTTATAATTAACTAACTTATCTAACTTTTTAATTTAATCAAATTAGTTAAATAGATCTTATATTAAAAATCAGATAAGTATCTAACTACAATTTCAACAGTTCATATTTAAAAATTTCAACTAATGATCTTTAAATAAAAAAAATTATATTTTTGAAAAATTGACAGTCGATAGATTATCTTTATTTTAAATTTTATACTATTAAAATAATTGTTTCATAAACAAAAACATAAATCTAGACTATTCAAATTATATCTGAATAGTAAAGAGAAACTCAGTTTTAAATATAAGAGTTAATTTCTCTTCATTTCTTATGTTAATTATTTTTTTTCTCATAATACCTCTATTTATTGGAATATTTTTGTCCCTGCACATTAAGTTCTTATAATAAAATGGTAATGGTAATTAGGAAAAAAGTATCACAAGTTCCATACATATTAATTATAAACAATAATTTTAACTACTTTTTCTTTTTGATATCGATATGATTTTATCACGTGTCCTCTAAGAGACCCAAGCATGCTCAGGCAAGAGGACACTTTGGTATAACAATCAGGAATCAAGTTATTGTGCTAGAATTATTTAAAATATACATAAATAATAGACCAAAAATTATCTCAGCCATTTAACCTTATGAGGTCTCAATCCTATCAAGAAAAAGTAACAATTACAAGCTAAGAACGAAAAATCACCCAAGTAATCAAACGTCACAGGAAGGATGAAACCCATAGGAAATTATCAATCTCTTTTTCTAACTGTTATACATTCGATCTTGTGGGGGACATTTCCCTCACTACCAGTACCGGCGTAATGATGGACTCAAAAGTCTTCGGAGCATACAAAATCATCCATTAGAAGATGAATCCGCACAGGATCTTGATCTCATAAACGATTTCAGCAACAATGCATTATATAGCCAACAAATTTAATTAATCCAGCTAATTAATTGAATCGAGATTTTGCCCCAGTTAAGCAAGCATGGAAATCACAAGCCTCAAGCAAAAACCCAGTGCCAAACCCGTTACTCTAAAATCTAGGAAACAGTAGAAGAGGCAGTATAAAAAATTAAACAATAAAACCGAAAGTAATAACTGTGATAGGTTAACTTACGAATCCGAGCTATTGGATTAGCAGAAAAGAGCGGAATACAGATAAGAGGTGGAGGCAGAAGAGACAAGAAGATGAGAACTTGGCATCTAGAATCCTAGAAGAAGGTTGTAACGGATGGTCCGGGCTACACTGCAGCTTGGCAACGACGCACACTGAACAATGAACAAGAGCCACAGGGGCTGAAATCAAACCTACAACATCGACAATCGGAAAAAAGGAAAATTATATTTAAAAAAAAAGTTAAGGTGCGCTCAGTATCCTGAAGTATTTTCTCAAATATACCCAGTGTTTTAAAGTTATTTATGATGCATTTTTGCCCATGAAGTATTTAAAGTGGGGCGCCCATATCCAATACTAATAGATCCATTTTCTTTGACTGTCAACTGATGACTCGGCTTTAATTTGACCAAAATAATCCTAGCTGACATGGCCATTAAGAGGTGATGTGTATTTCTTGACAAGAATTCTTTCATTTTGTTAGAATGGTTTTAATTTTGTTTAACAAAATTTTTTAATTACTCTGAATATGCCCAAAGAGAATTTATCGAAGAGGGAAAAGAAAGTAATGGCGAAGGCGACCTTTGGGTTTCTTCTTCAGCCGTTCAAGTTCATGTACTGGTGAAGCTAGTATGGTGCAATAGATTGAGGTAAGAGTCGGTTTCTCCATTTTTTTTGTTTGTTTGCAAGTGGGTATCAGTATTGAGGGGTTTTTTAAAGTAGAACATAGGGGAAGATGCGAATCTCAGGGACGATGTGGATTGGGGGGCAACATCTGATTCAAAATTAAAACACTGGAAACACAAATAACTTTTCATATCAAAGATACCAGAAGCAGATAAATCAAAGAAATTGAAATAAATTAATGTTTCGATCCAAACCAAAAAATCGAAGATCTAGGACTCAATCGAACCAAAGATCCAAATCAAACATATATATCGAAATCAAAATGACTGTGAAGCACTTGACTAAGTTGCCTCTCAGCTTGTCTCCGTCGCAGAGAAGTAAACACTGCTTGTCTCTGTCGTTAGTAGAGATGAGTCGCCGCTGACACTGGTGGAGATGAGTCGCCACCGCCACGTTGCAAATCAAAGGACGATGAGAAGACAAAGAGCTAACGTCCATCGTCATCCTCACCAAAGTCGCTGCTGTCTTTCGTCGTCTCACCGAAGTCACCGTCATCCTCTCTGGTCCTCATCAGCGTCCTTATTGTTGAGGTATGACTCAAGAGGTAACATGGTTAGACCCTCTATTCTCAGCTGAATTTAGCAGTGCAGATGCTTAGGGCTTTAAAAAATGATCTTTGCCTGAGACCAACAAGTTTCATTAGCCACCATGGGGAAGACGACTGAACAAGCCCTTGGGATTGTGATTTTTAGATACAAAATAAAACAAATAAAAGATTTCTATTTCTATTAAAAACAAAGCCACGTCATTAGCTTATGTGTACAGCAAGGAAGGATTATTTTAGTAAAACGACAGTTGAGTCATCAGTTGATGGTAAAAAAAAACGGATCTGTTAGCAATAAATATGGCCGTATCACTTTAAATATTTAGGGGCAAAAATGTACCACAAATAACTTTAGGACACTGAATGTGCTTGAAAAAATATTTCGTGGTGCTGGACGCACCTTAACCCTACAAAAAAAGGAAAATAAAAAAAAATGGGCGTATTATGCATTGTTAGTTTATTTGGTTATTAATGATGTTGATATATATATATATATATACACATGTATATATGTATATAAATAAATGGAGTTAATTATATATCATTTTTCTTATTAAAAAAACTTGGAAAAAAGTTGGGTCCAGATTCTCGTTCTCTCTTAGAATCCTATCTGTACCTATTAAGCTTGAGCCATATATTCTTTGATTCAACAGTAAAAATGAAATTCCAAGAAGAAAAGAAAAGGGGAGATTTTGAGAGGATCTCCTACTGAAAAGGATTATATAGATTTTGGACATAAACTCTATTTAAGAGTTTAATGCGGACGGAGAGACTCTTACCCTGATTTGCATTGAAAAAAAAATTAGAAAGAAAGAAAATAGAAATAGAAAAAAAAAAGACAAGAAAAAATCAAAGAAAAAAACATTATTTCTCATTTTCTTTCCATGGATGAGATAAAACATGATAAAGAGAAAGTATTTTCGCGTTATATTAAAATATATTGTTTAAAATCAAATTATATAATATAAATATTTATAGCATAATTAAGTAATAAAATTGAATAACAAATATTTAATATTAAAGGTATTAAATATTTTAATACTGTAATACTACCTCCAATCCTTAATATAAAAGTTAGTTTGATTTTTAATTTGATCCTAAATATAATATCCCAATCTACTTTGTCTCTTATCTTATTCATTTTTTTCAAAATATAAAAATGATATTTTAGAAAAGACAATATCTACTTATTAAATAACTAAATTAAAATTTTTTTTAATCTATTCAAATTAGTTAACTAATTTTTATATTAATAACTATTGATAATATTTCACGGATATTTTTTTTGCACTGTTGTCGTACAAAGCAAGATCCGCTCCATAAGTTTCAAAGTGGACCACTACGAGATCCAATGACTAAACAAGAATGTTTATGTGTGATTGACGAATTGGTTTATTTTTAGTTTATTTTGTGTTTTATTTATTTAATTAGGTATTTTCATATCTGAAGGATTTTCAATTAAATCATTTGGAATTTTGGATTATCATTAAGTGTCATTATCCTGTAAACTCCATTGAATATATAATTTTAGATATGAGTTGCTAAATTAAGATCTCAATTATATTATATAACTGTAATGACCCAAAAATTTGAGAATTATTAAGAATAGCAATAATAATTAATTGATCAAGTAAATTTGAAACAAAAAGAGAAAACAGAAAATGAAGAAAAAACAATAATGGGCATAATTTTGATTTTAAAGTAGTAACCTCCTCTTGAAAATTAAAAAAAAAGCTCATTAAAAAAGAGAGAGGAAAAAAAGAGAGTAATTGTAATAACTTTGATAATTCAATAGTTATAATTTAATTAGCATTTTTTATTGCGAATTAAATTGTGAAATTGCCCTTTGAAAAATCTGAAGATTTAAGTTTGAATCAGATTTTTTATTTTCTGGCAAAAAAAATCAGATTTTATTTTCCTTCTCTTCCCTATCAGTTCAACCCCCTCGGGGGTTCCTCCCCTGTCCGTGCGTTCGTCGACGATGTGTGAGCTGTGGATTCGCCGGTAATGCTAATCTCTGCATTTCTTCCTTCAAGCGTTGCCATTCTGTCTCCTTCTTTGCTCTGATCGGTGCCTTAGTGGCTTGGAAAGGATTGAGCTTCATTCCCTTTTCTTCTTCCTTCTTAAACGCGGCTACTAAGGATTTAGGTAAGCATGAATCCCATTATTTTTTAAGCTTGGGTGGCGGTGCATTTGAGAGGAGTTTTCATTGTTCTTCTCCCCTGTTTTCGTTGCTGCTGTTGTCGGGAGTGAATTGGAGATAATTTGCTTCATTTCTATTTAATCAGGGTGTGTAAGGTTGTATTGGACTTATTAATTCTTTCTTTTATTGTTCAGGTTTGGCGTTGCCATGTTGGGGGGGGGGGGTTTGCATTGAACTTTGATAAGTTTTGATTTGATGGGTTTGACGAGGTCATTTGAATGTGGAGGCTGATATGTGTGCGTATATTAACAATATTTAATTATTTATGGCTGCTAACTTGTGGATTACGATGTTTGGTTGTTGAACTAAGTTGAATGCCTATAAGGTGTTTGACGAATTGTGTGAAAGAAGAAAGAGACTTGGAGATCTTGTTTAGCTTACACTTGAGAGAAAGTGTATTTGGATATGTGTTGTATTAAAAGTTTTGATAATTGCGGAAGGGGAACTATGGAATCTATTATGTGTTGTGTGAACAATGTTGAGAAATTAACTAAGGAATTTGAAGTTGCTTGGCTAATAATATAACGCCACAATGAAGGTGTTGTAACTAATCTTGGGAGCTATTTGGGTGCTTAAGAGTTATATAGTTGTTGATTGGTGAAGTGTGGTGTTTATTGTATGAGTTAAGCTAAGATATGCTTGGAATGTTTGTGCAATCTTGTAGAAGAATTTAATTTAATTAAGATTGTTGGATATTTATAAATTGGTTTGTGGAATTCAATTCCTCCGTTCCCTGGAAATCAGCACGTTTAAGTTGACTCCAACTTAATTTTTGGGGGGGAAAAATCTTACTGTTTAGGATATACAAGTTCTACTTTGGCTAAAGAAGATTTGGTTTTGATTTTTTTTCCCCTTAATGAGTTGTTGTCCCTTTTGCATTGTTGTGGTGTTAGCATATAAATGAGAACTCTTAAATTTAGAATTATTAGAACAAATTCTCTTGTTGAATGCATAGGCTTTATTCCAAACTGGAGATAACGAGTAAATTTCTCATGCTCCCAGGAAGTGGAAGTTGGTCAGTTTGATCCGTGGCTATTGGGGGGCTTAAAATCAGGTGTTTGGCCAGCTACATTGATAAATCCATATTTTATTATGCTAACATATGAGCTTACGGGGGTTTTTTTTTTGGGTGATTTTTTATGGGTTATTTTATGTGATTTTTTCTGCAGGTTTAAAGAGAAAAATCCCTAAATTCCAGTAATAACCTGAAGGGCCTGGTTCAAATAACAGCCAAGGACCAAGAGATTAATAGAATGGCAAAGAAAGACCTAGCGTTACGATGCGTTTTGAGAGAGATTCAGATTTGGTGATCATCTTCGACATCTTCAATTCATTTCACCCCTGAATACTGTCGTAGTTGTTGAACGAGGTTGATGCCATTGCGGGGGGGTTGCGGAATGCCGATACTGCTGTAACATGCAAGTCCATTTCTTTTAATAGGCCTGGGCTTCTTCCCGCCAATCCTGTCTTTTCCTATTTAACAGCAAAGGCAGGTCCTCTCGCACGGTGATTGTATTGACACGGAATGAGCAGAAACTGCCGGGGGATTGAGCGAAAAGTTCTTCGTCTTCTTCACGGTCGCAATACTCGCACCCAAATCACCCAAATTCATGCCTATTTTCTTCGCCATGCTCTTCATCATTCCAATCAGATCCTTGCTCACTTCGTCTCTGTTTGCGCTGCTCTTCATCGAATGTCTTACGCCACTCGTATCTTTTACCAAACCCGTAATCCCAATATTCTCCTCTTCAATTCCATGATCAAGGCTTTTCTTTATGTGGCCCCTTCCAGCAATCTTTCCACTTTTTCTCCATTATGAAAACCCGTGGTATTTTGCCTGATGAGTATACTTTTGCGCCTCTGCTTAAGTCCACTTCAAACCTCGGGGACTACATACTTGGCCAGTGCGTTCATGCCCAAGTTATTCGAGCTGGATTTGAAAGCCATGGTTCCCTTCGCATTGGGTTGGTGGAGTTGTATACAACTTGCGAGAGAATTGGTGATGCTGAGAAGGTGTTTGATCCAATGTTTGATACAGATGTGATTGTTTGTAATTTGATGATTCGTGGGTTTTGTAGGACTGGCTCTTTGGAAACAGGTTTTAAGCTTTTCAGACATATGAAGGAACGCAGTATTGTTACTTGGAATATCATGATTTCTTGACTAGCACAAAATAAGAAGGACCGAGAAGCCCTTGAACTTTTTCATGAAATGTTGGAACAGGGCTTTGAACCAGATGATGCAACCGTGGTCACTGTTCTGCCTGTTTGCGCTCGCCTAGGAGCTTTAGATGCTGGGAAATGGATCCTTCTTATGCCTCTTCCACAGGGTTTCAACGAGATGTCATTGCTGTGGGAAATTCACTTGTGGATTTCTATTGCAAGTCTGGAAATCTTGAAGTTGCTTGGAGCATTTTTAATGAAATGCCTCACAAAAATGTTATTTCTTGGAACGCCATGTTATCTGGGTTGGCTTATAATGGGAAGGGTGAACTGGGGGTTGACTTGTTCCAGGAGATGATAGAGAAGGGCGGTAGCCCCTCTGACTCGACTTTTACCAGCGTTTTAGCTTGTTGTGCTCATGCAGGCTTAGCAGATAGAGGGCTTGAACTCTTTGCTTCGGTGACTGCAAAATTTGAACTTCAGCCAAAACTGGAACATTATGGCTGCGTTGTAGATCTTCTTGGACGTTGTGGACGGGTATGGGAAGCTCATGATTTGATCAGAAGCATGCCCATGAAGCCTACAGCTGCCTTGTGGGGTGCATTGCTTAGTGCTTGCCGCACTTATGGTGAAAGGAAACTCACAAAAATTGCAGTAAAAGAGCTTATCAATCTCGAACCATCAAATTCCGGGAATGATGTGCTATTGTCAAATATTTATGCAGAAGAAGGAAAATGGGATGAGGTTGAAAAGGTTAGATTACTGATGCGGCAAAACAGCATCATGAAAACTCCTGGACAGAGTGCAACTGGTTAGTTGCAAGTTTGAGTTAGTTGAGGAACGGCTTTGTTTCTTGGTCTTCACGAACTGCATGAATTATCGATTTTCATGCTCAAAGATCGTGCCAAGGAAATGGAAGAGGTTGCATGAACACTGTCTCTCATTGTCTTTACCATTAGCCTCATGTGCAATAAACCAGAAAAGTGCATTCAACTTCACAATTTCCCAAGAACAATGTTTGATGAGCCAATGATGGAGACATGCTGCTTTGAAAGAGGTTGAATGAACCCTATCTCCCATCGCTTGCTAGGAAACTTTGAGGATGTTAAGGACACTTTCATGTTCGTATGGGACTAATCTCTAAGGCAGACAAGAAGGGTGTGGCAGTTAAGAAAGAAACTACCAATGTCAGGTTGAAAATGGATGTAATTATTGTGGTCGATGAGGATTATATATTTTAAGGGTTCTGAGACGGCTCTGCATGCTTATCATTCTTGGATATAATTATAGTTTAATCTGCATCATTAATTTATTCCTATTACATCTCCTTGAACAGAAGATCGGCATGTAATTTCTTCTGTAGTGGGCTGATTATTTGTTGTTAATATTACATCACACATGTAATACATTTACCAAATTTCTATATTTCCTTGCGGTTGATTCGTTATAGAATTTGCTGAGCAGTTCAGAAATGCACTTGCATAATGTAGATTTGTGTATAGAAGGTTTTTCTTCAGATTTTATCATATGAAGTACATTAGTACGAAAGCAATTAAGGCTACAAAGAACCTATCAATCAAGCCGCAAAGAGGTCAAGCAATTATCTGTTTCTTAATGCTAGTCATTGTGTCACATTGAATTAAATTAACTGCTACCTCCGCCAGGACGAAGGCGTAGATTTAATTCAAATTGGTAACTTGCAGGCAGTGCTTATTTCTCCGCCAACGTGATCTCCCTAATTGAAGTTCCCTACACAAACACATTAATATTCCCCGAGGGGTTTAATCTCTATGGTTGATCACATCCCACATACATCTGCAAATTATTCATGGCTAACCCAAGAAGAAAGCAGGATAAGAATATACTCATCTTACTCTAAATATAAGACTCATTTTATAGTGTAAATTGTACTATAAAATGGGTTTTATATTTAAGGCTAGAGAAACATTAGAGAAGAAACATTATTGATGGACAAAAATTAAAAAGACCAAACAAATCTTCAAGAGAACAGTGAAGTACACAAATATCATATGAAAACTTAGACAAAAAATGAATGGCATATATAGAATGGCAAAAGTGATAGTTAGAATATAATGATAACTTGAGTAGAAACATAAAATTACTATGGAGATTAAGGAAGCTATAAATAAACTCTTCCTTGCCAAGAACAAGTCTCCCATGATTGTGAAGGGTGGGTACAGGGAAGGTGCATGGGTACAATATGAAAGAACAACTCTAACCCATTGAGCAAGTTTCCAAGTGAAAAACTACGAGGTCTAATGACTAAACAAGAACGCTTAAAGTTTATATGTCATTGACCAATTGATTTATTTTTAGTTTATTTTGTGTTTTATTTATTTAATTAGGTATTCTGGTATTTGAAGGATTTTCAGTTAAATCATTTGGAATTTTGGATTATCCATTGTCATTCTCCCGTAAACTCCATGAATATACTATTTTAGATATATGAGTTGCAAAAATAAGATATCAATTATATTATATAGTATCTTGTTATTACATGGTAGTAACCGAAGCTGTACTTTCATTGACATGTATTATTTTTCCTTACTTTAAAACTTATCTTTCCTTACTTGTAAATTTATTTTTATTTTCAAATAATTATATAATTTTAAAAAGTTTATTCATAAGTTTTTTACAATATGTTTGTTAATGATAATTTCATGAAAAAATATAGATTAAATTATGTGATTTATATTTATACTTCAGGATCGTGTTGAAAACTCATGTAACATCGTATCTCTATATATTTATTCCCACCCCAATTTCTTTTACTTTAACACACATATATTAATTTATATATTAAAAATAAGATCAAATATTAATTTATATATTAATATAATATTTAGAATATTCTTTTTGAAAAAAATAAATATCAATATAATTAATATGATATCATTAATCTCGTATATTTTATTTCTAATTTATATTGTTTTTACAATATTCATTTGATCTTTTAATGAGTAATTTAAAATATAAAAATAGAAATTTAATATATATATAAATTATTAAAAATAAAGTAAATCATAAATTAGATTATATGTATCAAACAAGTAACATATATATGTTACTTAACAGTTTGCAACTTGTGTTTTAATTAGAGTGACTTAGATTGTCTTTTTGCCAAGCTATAGAATAATACATCAGGAAGTATATCCTTTAGGGATAACAATTGAAAGGTGATCTCATATTGAATTTGAAGTAATTTAGAGTTAAAATTTTTGTTTATTTGAAAATTAAGTTGTGTAGAATTTTTTTTTTAAGTTATGATTGAGAAACTTCTTTTAACAAGTATTTTCTCGTCACTTTGTGTAAATACTTCTAGATTACAAGAGTTTTAACTTTTAACTCACTGTGAAGTCTTTTCTCAGCTAAGATTTAGAAACAAGTTTTTTTTGGTTTTTTTTGAGTTTTAGTGGATTACATTCTGTATTTCTAGTCTCTAGATAGGTTCCCATATATCAAGAACGGTATGCAAGACTATAATGAGAGGGCTTGGAGACAATACACACATATTCACTAGCTTCTTGTGCTTCAAATTAACAAGTGTCTCTCACTAGACGAAATGCATATTCTACAAATACTTCAAGATTTCTATAAATTAAATAATTGTCAAAAATAGCAAATAATAAATAGTAGTCTTTTTTTCCCCTTTCTCTGCTGTGTATCCCTCAGATTTGGATCCTCACAGAATCCCCCCCTCCCCAGTTTCCCTCTTAGAGTCCTATCTCCCTCTTTGGATCAAAAAATAGATGATTCATATATAGTAAAGATTTTATAAAATCACTGTTATAATGTTACATAAAAAGGAAAGAGATAGTGCACATCCATTTCTTAAAATATTAAATATGAACCATCTATCTTTTGATCCAAAGGTAAAAAATGTAATTCTGGAGGAAAAAGGGGGAGAGGAATTTTGAAAGGATCTAGAACTGTGTCCCTCACCCCTTCTTATATTTTCTCCCATGGAGGTAGGCCCACAAAATCTAATTGCTTGCAAGAACATTTGTTTTGTCAAAAAATTGAAAATTATAGTTTATTTGCCGGTCACCATGGTGTTAGATCCTTTTATGACCAAGGAAAGAAGTTTCATGATTGCTTTATGCTTTCCTTGCCTTCTTCTCTCATTAGGGAAATGATAACGAAAATAAAATAATTTCAAAAAGAAACAAACAGACATACATATCACCAAAAAGCAAAGAATATATATGTGTGTGTGTGTAAGCAAAGAAGCAAGGAATACGGACGATGCTCTCGTTTTGGTTTTCTTTTTGAGCAAACAAAGACTAAAAAGAAGGAGGATAATACTTTGAGTGGGATACACTCTTAGTTATGAGATTCTTGCTCTCCTTATAATTAAGCCAAGCAAACAATCATTATTCATCGATCACTCTGAGTTCAAGAAGTTTCAAATCTTGCTGCTTTCCCCCTTCATCAACAACTCAATTGTTCCTGCTTCAATCTTTGCAAGGTCTGTGTATGGATATTAATTGTTGTTTGTTTTATGTGCGTGAGAATTATTTTCAAGGATATCAATACCATTTAATTAGCATTTTGTTGGCTCTTTCTATATCCAATATTAAGCTTGATCAAAATCTTTATGCTTTTATGATTTACTTATATGTTAGCACTTAATTGTATGTTAAAAATTAGTTATTGGCTAGTTTAATTTTAATTTGATTATAAATATAAAATTCCAATTCCCTTTATCTTTCATATTTATCCATTTTTTTCCCTAAAGTAGTCCTTGCAGTTATGATGGCTCTAGCTAATATATTTGATTAGTAAGGATATTTTAGGAAAGATAACATTTATTTATTGTAAATAATTAACTTAACTACTTAACTAATTTTTTTAATTTACTCAAATTAGTTAATCCGTTTTTATACAAAGGACCCAAGGTAGTAGCTTATATGCATATTATTAGCACTTTAGATAATAGGCTTGCATTCAGATCATTAATTTGTCTCTTGCCTTATAATTTTGCAGCGATCGATTCTTCCACCAATAAAATTTAAAACTGAAACCCTTTTTTTTTCCTCTGTCATTTGCTCGGCAGATTCTGCGTTCTTATCATCCTGTGGAAAGATTGTTCATTTTCTCTCCATTATTTTGTTCCTCGTCAAATTTTAAAAAAAAAAACAAGGAGGTTTCTTTGTTAAACAACATTGAGATCTCTACAAAAAGGTGAGGATTTATTTTTATTGCAAGTTTTTTTTTACAGTGTTATAATTTTATAGTTTTGTCTTTTATTAGATGATAGGTTTGCACTTTTAATTTAGCTAGTTCTAATCAATATCTTGCAATAATCATAATATTGACCTTTATATACAGAAACATTTTTTTGGTCAAAACTAAATAGGACGCTCTAAATTTTGGGCATTAAGAAGAGCTTTTATATGCAAATATCTAATTATATCCAAATATTTTCACAAAATTTAACATGAGAAATGTTAAAAGCTCATGATTATTGTTAAGATCCACAAATTCTTAACCTTTAAATTAATGTAGTGATGATGCCAAATGTTGTGTATAACATATATACAATATATATATATAAAATAGTTGTCATTTAATTTTTTATTAATTTTCCTTTTGCTTATGCTAATTTTGTGTGCTTACATTTGGCAGAGTTTGTGTGCTTTACTTCTGCTGTGAAGAATCTTTTCATTTTTTCTGTTTATCACTTTGGATTGCTCCACATTTAAAAAACCAAAAAAAAAAAGAAAAAGAAAAAGAAAAGGAGGTCTCTTTGTCCAACAACATTGAAATCTCACCCGAAAAAAAGGGGTAAGAATATATTAGATCATGCGTGTTCCATTTCATTTTAATGCTTATCTCATCGCCCTTTGCTATATAACTGGTTTGGACTGCTAGAAAACTATTTAAAATTTTATAATTTTATATTTTGAAGGTTATTATTTTGCATAAGATGAGATGTAAGATTTAATTTGGAGGTTGAACTTGATGCTTGGAAAAAGAACTTTGTGATTTTGCTCCAAAGTCAAAGTCAAGCATTAAATATTTTCATTATATTATATCTTTAATTCACAATTATTAACTTTTGATGACTTGTATCTTATTTAAATATGTTGGCAAAAAAACTTATTTAAATATGTGCAATCTGGCATAATAAATAATTGAACATTTTGTGAGAAATATGACAAATGTAATTAATTCATACATTGGAATCCATAAAACTATTATGGAGTGTACTCGGGTTACATTAATTTTAGACTGGCCAATTAATTCATATGATTATATATAATTTAGGGAAAAAGGCACTAAAATACCCTCAAAATTACTAAATGACAAAAGAGGGTAGGTAAATTTCAAAATCCCAATTCAGACTCCAGGTACTATTTTAGAATTTTCAAATCTTGTAAAATTACACAAATACCCTTTACTTTTTTTAAAATTTTTTTAAATACTGCCACATCAGCAATTCCAGCCGCCAAAGCTCCGACGCCAGCGACCCTGCTGGTGACCAACCACTGGAGCTCCAGCGACCGGTTACCGGAGTTCAAGTGACTGGTTGTCGGAGTTCCAATGACTACTCTTTCTTATATATTGACTACTCTTTTTTAGTTATTGAGTACATTTATTTTTAAACTCTAATGACATGTTACTAGAATTCCGGTGACTGGTCAGGGGAGCTCTAGTGACTACTCTTTCTTATGTATTGACTACTCTTTATTAGCTATTGATTACATTTATTTTTAAATTCTAATGACTACTCTTGCTAAGCTATTGACTACTCTAATAATGCAATTTACTACTCTTGTGTAGTCAATAGCTATATAAAAATATTCATTGGAACTTTGAAAATAAAAGTTGTCAATAGTTAAAATAGAGTAGTCAATAGCTATATGGAAGTAGCCACCGACAGTAAGGACAATGTTGTCATTTTACAAGATTTGAAAATTCCAAAATGGTACCTAGGGTCTGAATTGAGATTTTCAAATTTACCTACCCTAATTTGTTATTTAGTAATTTTGAGGGTATTTTACTGTCTTTTTTCCTATAATTTATCATTATTAACATTAAAATTTTCGTGTGTTTCTTTTTCTTGGCAGATTCTGTACTGTTCTGGATTTCTGGTGAGATTCACCTTTCACTTCATCATTTTGTTATTCAAATTTGTGTTATTGTCTTCTTGTTTCATTGTTTATTCTTTATCAATTTTTTAAATAAAAATAATAATAAGAATATATCTTTATCTTGTTTCATTTCATATTATGTACTTGCATATATTCGTGACGCGTCTAGGTTGGATATTTTTTATATTTTAATCCATAAAAAAGTTTTTGTGATTCTTAATATTATCAAAAATTAAAATTGAAGAAGTGCGTCGGCCAAAAAAAAAGTGGAAATGAGAAATGCAAAGTATATATATTGTGATCCCAAAAATAGAATAAATAGAAAAATTTTCTATTACAAATGCATATTGTCATCATTTTAAATAATGAACTTGAATTTAAATCATTAATTTGTCTCTTGCCCTATATGTAGTTATGTACATTTGCAATGATTCTGATATCTCGCCAAAACTAAAACTTTTTGGTCTTTTACTTAGCAGATTTTGTAATCTTGTCTTTCTGCGTGAAAATATTTCAATTTCCCTTCGTTAAATTTGTTCTTCAAAAAAAGGAGGTTTCTTTGTTGAAAAACATTGAAATCCCTGAAAAAAAAAAAGGTGAGAATTTATTATGATTGTGTTTTCTGCATCATGTTACGTTTATATGGTTGTCTTCTGTATATTAGGGTTGCACTTTTGGGTGTAAGCTTTTTAATTTTAATTAATATTTGCAATATTTTTATGATTAAAAGTAAATATGATGTTCTAATTAAATGTTATATATGATGTTCTACTCATCAAATTTTCTCAAATATTTTTTATTCCTCTCTGTGTATTAGTTCTGCAATCATTATTTTATATTATAGAAATTAAAGGATTATATAGTTTTATGAGGATGAAAAATGATCAACATATAAATTATACAATGAGAATAATATTAAATACGAGTGTGTGTGGGGTACTTATAGAATATTTTATAGAAAATATTTAGCTATTTATTAAACTTGTAAGTTTAAGCATTTCCCCCACTGTTTAAGAGCCGATTTTTTTTTTTATTAGCCGACTAGGATTCAATGCTGTACTTTGTGTGATTCTGTACACCTTCTTTCGTTATTATGTTAGAATTATTTATACTTTTAAATATACAAGAAAAATGAAGAATCGTGACCAAATAGAGAAGGGGAAAAAAATTTCTACAGAAACCTAATTGAAAAAATTAAAATAAAAGAAGATTGATCACATCTAAATATATTTACTAAATTAATTAATTTTGTGATTCCAGATGAATATTATATATTTGGCAAAAAAAAATGAATATTATATGTAATTTGTGTCAATTGTTCTTGTCACTAAATTTTGTGTTTGTATTTGACAGATTTCGTGTTCATCTGCTCTGACGGATCTTCTACTTTTCTCTTCATCACTTTGTTTTGCTCCAAATTTCAAAAAGTTTTTTTTCAAAAAAAAAAGCAAAAAGTGAAAAAAAAGGAGGTCTCTTTGTCCAGCAACATTGGAATCTCTTTAAAAAAAAAGAAGGTAAATTGATCATGTTTCTTTTCACGTTATTCTTATATACGTATCAGTGTGTATATTTGTCTTTTGCTACATAATTGGTCTGGAGTATTAGAAGATTATTTTAAATTTTAATATATAATATTTTTTAAGGGAAATTAATCTCACCTATTGATGGAAATAAGTTAGGAAAGGTTAGGCTTTAGATAAATCAGTTTAGGCCTGCAATAAATATCTAAGCGTGGGCGTGGGCCTGAGCTTGTATGTAAGCTTTTTAAGACCTGAGCCTTAGCTTTTAAAGGTTTGACAATACTTGAAACTTATTTAAAGGCCTATTTAAAATGTAAGCTTTTAAATAAGCTTAAAAATCTATGCCTCTAAGATCATATGCAATCTTTTCAAATCTATTTAAAAATATATATTATGTCTTAAAAGTCTAGAGTTTAACAAGAAAAAGAAAAGAATGCATAGTTACAGTATTTTCAGATCAAGTAGGAATAAGAAAAACCAATTATCTATCGACTAAATAGATATATTTTCTAAAATTAACTAAGCACATCAAATGACATGTAAGACCAATTTTACCTCCTTTGGTTTTACTATATAAATTGTGACTCTCTCTCTTGAGATTATAATATTTTATTTAGACATCACTAAAATAAACTTACAACAATTATTATTTTTTAGTAAACAACATAGATCAGGGAAGAGGAAGTGAGCTAATATTGTCATCTTGAGCAATTGAAAAGAAGATAGAGGCGAATGACTGATAAATGAAAGAAAGCTGATCATATGTAGCAATATTATGATGTGAAACTTAGAATCAAATCAAAGTTTATAATTTCATAAATAATTTATAAAATTAATTTATATTATATTGTATATAACACAAATAAAAAAAAAAACTAAATAAGTTAGGCCTTATGGAAATAGGCATGGAGTTTTTGCCTAGATAGACCATAAAATAGGCTAGAATATGAGCCTAGCCTATTTTGTAAATAGGCTAGCTAGACTTTATGTAAGTTAGGTTATAAGCTCTTGATAGGGGCCTAACCTATTTCCACCTCTAATCTTACCTACTTGAAATTAGGTTCTTATAGTTTTTTTGTTAAGTCTTTATAGTTTCACATGTTTTTAATCAAGTTCTTGTGGTTTCTTTTTATCAAGTATGTATAATTTTACTTGATTTTTTATCAGACCATTTAGTTTCAAATGACTGATAAAAAGTAAAAAAAAATTACAATGATCTGATTATAAATTACGCAAGACTATAATGATCTAATATATATATATATATATATGGACTTGATTAAAAATCAGGTCAAGAGAACCTATGATAGCAAATAAATTTGAGAGAAAATTATTTTTTTTTAAAGAAAATCACACATTGATCTAGAAAACATAAGATGTAAGTTCTTCATATGAGAGAGTTTTTAATCGGGCCATTTTAGTTTCAAATGATTGATAAAAAGTAAAAAAAGTACAAGGATCTGATTAAAAATCAGGTAAGACTATAATGATCTGGTAAATATATATAGACACACACGGACTTGATTAAAAATCAGGTCAAGAGAATCTATGATAGCAAATAAAGTCGAGAGAAAATTATATTATTTTATTTGAAGAAAATCACACATTGATCTAGAAAACAAAGGATGTAAGTTCTTCATATGAGAGAGTTTCTTTTGTCTGTTAGTTAGGATTTTCTTGTAGTGATTGCACAGAAGTTATGTTGCGTTGGTTTTATATAAATACTACATCCAATCCTTAATACAAGACCTCATTTAACTTTTATTTTGATCTTAAATATATGATTCCAATCAACTCTGGCTCTAATATTTATACATTTTTTCCTAAGATAGTCTTTCTAATAATGATAGTTCTAGCCAACACACTTGATTAGCAAGGATATTTTAGAAAAGACAACACCTATTTATTACAAATAACTAACTTAACTTGTTTTCTTAATCTCCTCAAATTAATCAACTAGCTTTTATAATTAGGACCGGAGGTAGTATGTGTGTGTATTTTTGATGAACAATATAATCACTTTAGTTAGATATCAATTTTCTTATATATTTTGTACTGATGCTTCGTTTGTTATAATACTAAAAATTTCAAGTGTCTTTTTGTTTGACAGGTTTGTGTTGTTGTCTATCGTTTCATTGTTTGTTCTTCTACAAATCAAAAGGGGAAGGGGGGAAAAAATTAAGGTGAGAATATATCTGGATCTTGTTTCTTTCATGTCATATAAATGTATTGTTTTTGGCCATAAGGAAATGTTCTATGCGCATATATTTGTCTTTTATTGGAAAACATATTAATTAGACGTATTTCAAAATCTCATATAATATATATTATTTATGTTTAGTACTAACCTTTTTTCAGATACTAAAATTTTTTTGCACTTATAATTAACAGGTCTCGTGATTTTGTTTTTCGAAGTGACGATTGCTCTTAGTTCTTTCAACATTGCTTGATTCTTCTTCAAGTTTATAAAAGCAAAGGAGAAAAGGTATGTAACAATATATTTGCTTATCCTTATCGTACATCATTCAGATATTATTATGTGAAATGATAAAAAGTTAAAAGCATTTTCACTCGATGCAATGTTAAGAATAATAATAGTGGTAAATTTTAACTATTAGTGACATTAAAAAAGTTGCACTAGGACTTGTTTTAAAGCCTAACATATGTACTATTTTTTTTTTGACCAAGTTTTAAAGCCTAACTTACTCCAAGATTATCAATTCTGTGGCTCATGCATAAAAGGTTCCTCCCGTCCTAAAAGTAAGACTCATTTTCTAATGTAAATTATACTACAAAATGACTTTTATATTTAGGACCAGATGAGTAATAAATAAATCTAACTAGCTAATTCCATGCATCTTAGTGGCCACGATTATTGCATGGCACTTAACTGAGGCTTAGACTAGCCCTCCTTCTCCTTATTATGGAGGTTAATTACATCTCTAATTAGAAATAACAAGAAGAAGAAGAAGAAGAATAATAATTTAGAGGTGCCTGCTTAAGAGCCTCCACCTTCAAAATTCCACCACTATAACTTGCCTTTGCCTTTAAAGGTGCTTACTCTTCTATTGGGACATGAAAAAAGTGATGAAATTTTTGAGAATCTCAGCAGAAGATCATATCTTAATACATTATATGTGCAAAGTCATAAATAAGCAAGTAATAAATACCACAACACAGAACAACACCTTAGAACTTTATAACTAGCTAGATAGTGCACATGGCAAAGGCAATGAACTCAAGCAAGGAATTTGCATGTTCTATTACTTAATTACAACAAATATGGCATAAACAAACACGCAAAAACCAACACAAATTAACACGGGAATAAGAGTTTTAGCTACCTCTAAACTCTTCTTCCAAGCTTACACTTCTTGCTTGCTACTTTTGCTCTTGCTTTCTTGTGGGACTTGGGCATAAATCAGAGCTTAACAATTATAAACATAGAGTCATATTAATACATATAATTTTTATGCACTTTCACTGCATAATTAAATTCAACCCTTAGCCCAAGTCTTAGCTCCTCAAATTTAAGCCTTAAACTTTGGTTGTTTAACTTAGATTCTTGAAGGGATTTCTCTGCTTTTACTTAAAAATCATACCTCATACTATTCCTACCGCAAAATCGAGAAATTCTAGCTCCTGACTATGTTGTGAAGAACTAAATCCTTTTCGCTTGACCTAACCTTTGATGGTTTTTCCTTTTGTTTTTTCTAAAAAGTTTCCTTCCGTTTTCTTTGGTCCAATTATTTGAGAAAAGAAGCTTTTGCACGTCCGTGCTAAATGAATTGGGTTGAATCTTAGCCCAAATTCATTTTTTGAGATTAAACGTAACGAACATACCATTTTATTTCTTTTCTATTGGAACTTAATCACTAAATAAATTTTAAAAATTAATCCTCAACACTTTATAAGAAGTTTTTGCCTTAATTATCTTCTTTACCACATAGAATAATTTTTTAGGCTAAATATTAACATTTAACTATTTTTTCTTATCTGTTTTGGAAAAATAGGCCCTTAATTACAACAAAATAGCTTTGAACTTATTTGCTTCCCTTTTTGAGAAATTTTTATTTTCAAAAAATATCTAAACTCCCAAAATAATTATTCATAATTTTTCTGAGTCTTTACATAATTTTAATAATTATGTACTCATTAATCTCCTTAAAATTTCACCTACTTTTGGCCCAATAAATTTTTGAGGAATTTTCAGTTTAAATAATTTTTCTAAGCTTCAAAAACACCTTAGAAATCTCTTTTTTATTTTTCAGGATTTTCTTAAATTTTTTCTCTAATTTCTGGAATTTTTTCATAATTACACTTATTTTTCTTATATGCACTTTTTGCCCTTAGACTTCTCATTATTTTATATTTTGCCCAACAAAGTTTTCCTCTTATTTTGGCTGACTTGGTATCTAAAACTTCTTGGTTACATTTAATTAGACATACATATCATATTATTTTTTGTTTTACTTGTTTAATGGGTATTTAGAGAACTTCATTTGCCATCGGTATTTAAAATACTAAATGTTACAATGCTTGCTCTTAATTGAAACCTTATTCAATCAAGTTAAACTGGTTATTTTGAGTTGTGTTGAGGAGTTAGAAAAGGTTTTTATGAAACTTTTAAGGTAGATCCAATGTCAGGGTTGTTGGATTTGAAGCGAAACTTGCATAAGTGAATAACGGGGGACTTTCAAAACTATATTATATGGACAAAACTAATTTACCTATATATAATACGCCTATACGAAATTTGTTAGAAGTTGTTTGCATGGGAGTCTGGCATAAATCAAAGATAGCTTTTTTTCACTTAAGATACTTCATTTTCTTTTTGAAAATTCTGTTATGAACATAAGACAAAAAAGAGAATCCATCTCAAAAGACTAAGTTATTAGATGTGAGGGGCTATTGAACTTATAAACTATATTTTAAGTTTCCTAATGTGTTAACAATGTACCTCATTCAAGAGCTGAAGTCCCTGGCAGTTCCACACCACAATAGTTCGCTTGGCTTCTTACCAGTCAGAATCCTCCGTGGATAGCCCCCTTCGTAAACATCAGACTCTCAATTAATGAATCAATGTTATTAGTGCACTAAATTAAAGGAAAAGCTCATCCCAAAACATTGGTCTATTAGGTGAAAGAGACCCTTAAAATTATATACCACACATTGGACTTGTGAAGCCCACAAATGGGTGATAGCTTACGTTAAGATATGTACTTTCTAATTGGTTGGTTAGTATATGATTTCATGACTTTCATCAACAATGTTGCTCGACTACTAAGAATTTGGAGTAGGTGTATCATATTGATCATCAATTCTATTCAGGACTTATATATGAAGGATTCTTCACGATTGAGGTTGATTCTAGCTATTGCAACGTCTATGAGAAATCCTTCTTTTTCTAGGAAGGACCATAAGATCCTAGACACGCGCTTAGTTTTCTCTAGTTACATTATTCTTTTTGGTTTCATGGCTATTCATTTCAGTTTCTTGTGAATTCTTTTCAAGTTCAAGTCAAGTTTTAGCGGTTTTAATTCATGAACAGAGAAGTTCTCAAATCTCATATATGCATTTGCGACGAGGAAAGAAATAAGGCCTTGTTCACTTATTTCGATGTTATTGTTATTCTCCATGTTCTCCCCATAAATTGGTACTTCCGAGTCCCATGACTGGTTCTCAAAGAAAGTCACATTCACATGAACAATTATCGAGTTCTAATATATGACTTGCAGCATCATTTAATAGTCTTCTCACCTCTTATTTGTATGTTCGTTAAGATTATAGATTACTCCTCCGGTCCTTAATATAAGACCCATTTAACTAATTTGATTAGATTAATGATGTTAGGTAAGTTAGTTAATTATAAGAAATGTTACATGTTTTTCCTAAAATGCCATAATCATCTTTCTTAATACCTCCTCTTCTTCTACTACTTAATTATGGTTGAGGGAGTCTCTATAGGGGTAATTTAGAGAAAATTGATAAATATGAGAAATGGATCTTATATTTAGGACCAAAACTAATTCAACAATTGGGTCCTATATTAAGGACCGGAGGAGTATTATATTATAGCCATGACTTTAAGATTTAATCATTATTCTTAAATAAAACCGTAGACTAGAAGATTTGATAATGACCTTATATATATCCTTGTTAGATGGGGGGCATCTGTGTGGAAATTGCAAAGAATGAGGCCCAAAATTTAGTGAATCTTGTGAAAGGTGAAGTTCAATATTTATGTTGTTTCAGCAGTTATGCTGCAACATTTGATAAGAAAAAGGAAGAACTCGAAGCAAAACTTCGAGATGTAAATAGAATTATAGAAAAAGCCAGAGGTGTTTCTAGTGTTACATATGAAGCACAACAATGGAGAGGGGAAGCTATAAGTCTCATTGACTATGACACTACAAAAGAGAAATGTTTTAATGATAAGTGTCTTAATTGCTGGCGACAATATCGGAAAGGCAAAGACTTGGAAGAGAAGACACAACAGATTGAAAAACTTCTGGAAAGATACAACTTTGACATAGTGGCAGGTGCAGCTGATCTTCCCAGCATAAAATACCACTCTTTACAGGATTTCATGGATTTTGAGAGCAGAAAGTCACAGTTTCAAGATCTCAAAAAGGTATTGGAAGATGAAAATTGCAATATGATTGGATTGCATGGCATTGGGGGAACAGGCAAAACCTCAATGGCATTACAAGTGGCTGATGATCTCGAAGGATCCAAATTTGACAAAGTCATCTTTCTTGTTGTCTCCCAGCCTCCGGATTTCAAAAGGATTCAACATGATTTGGCAAAACAACTTGATTTACCATTAAAGGAAGGGAAGGAAGAAGAACACTCAAAGAAAATATGGTTCAAAATCACTAATATGGAAAAGAAGCTTCTTATAATCCTAGATGATGTATGGGAAGAGCTTGATCTTATACAAAAGTTGGGGATCCCATCTAGTCACCGATACAAGAATTGTAGTGTATTAATAACCACACGTAACCCACATGTTTGTGCATTAATGAATTGCCAAAAAATTATTCAAATTCAGATATTGACTGATAAAGATGCATTGGATCTTTTCCTTGCACATACTGGCATTAAGGGTTCTTCTAGTGGTTTGAGGGTTGTGGCGGAAAAAATTGTGAAGAAATGTGGAGGAGTGCCAATTGCAATTGTAACAATAGCAAGAGCATTAAAAAATCGACCATTAATTGCTTGGGAGGATGCTCTGAAAACTTTGGAATACCATGATGTTAATCAAAGTTTGACAGAGGCTTATAAATGCCTGAAGTTAAGCTATGATAACTTGAAGAATGAAAAGGCCAAAGAAATATTTGTCATATCTTCTTTGTTCCCAGAAGATTTTCAAATTTCTATACAAATTTTAAGCAAATTTGCTATGGGATTGGGTCTTTTTGGAGAGGTGGACAGGTACCATTCAGTAAGAAGCAAAGGGCTTGAAGCTATACTGGAACTAATAGATTCTTCCTTATTGTTGATTGACAATGAAGAATGCGTGAAGATGCATGATTTGGTTCGTGAAGTAGCTTTATGGATAAGAGAGAAAGATATTCAATGGATCACTGATCTTAAAAAGCCTATAAAACAGAACTTGCGGTATTTGGTTTGGAAGAATGATGGTTTTCCTGGTGACTTCGATGGAAAGAACCTAGAAATTTTAATGATATTTCTAGGTGGTTCAAAGAATTTGGAAGTACCTGATACATTTTTTGTAGAGATGACGAGGCTGAAAGTTTTGTATTTAGCGAGTGATGAACAAATTTCAGTTCCAACACTAATATATTCATTTCAATCATTAAAGGATGTTCGGACTCTCAACCTATTGAATTTGAAATTAGGCGACATCTCCTTGCTAGGAAACTTACATAGGCTTGAGAGTCTTTGGTTATTTGATTGTTCAATCATTGAGCTACCAAAAGAAATTTTAAACCTAAACAAGTTGAGGTTGTTGGAGGTAGATGAATGTGAAATTGAAAAGAACAATCCATTTGAAGTGGTTGAAAGATGCTCGCAACTGGAAGAATTGAGCTTTGTAGGAAATCAGTTTGACATAGAAGAAGCATGTGTTGTTTTTGAAAATTTATCTCCCCCTACATTAGAGAGATATAAAATATCTCGGTGGGATCTTGAAACGAGTTCAGCAATAGAAAAGTATGGTTTCATGTCAAGGTGGTTTAACCCACGTAATTTGCAGAATCTAATTTCAGTGGCAACATTCAAGCAATTTGTACGAATGGCCGAGTTTCTTAAGTTAGGATGGTATACAGAAACAAGATGGAAAAATCTTGTCCCAGATATTGTTCCAGTGGAAGAAGGAGGCATGAATGATTTAATTGTTCTTCATTTGTCTTCTTGGCCTGACATACAGTGCCTCATAGAGAGTAAGAATCATGAAACTAATTTGATTGCTTTTTCCAAGTTAGCTGAACTAAATCTCGAACAGATGGATGTTGAAGATTTATATCGAGGTTCTTTGCCGTCTGGCTTTCTAGAGCAATTAGAGACTATGAGGTTGACGAAGTGCCAGAAATTGAGAAATATATTATTTGATGGCAAGTTGAGCCTATGTCATCTTAAGGTCATGGAATTGAATGCTTGTCCAAAATTGACATCAATTTTTCAATCATTCACCGCTCAAAGTCTCACGCAATTGGAAACACTAAGTATTGAGGATTGTGATTCCCTAGAACACATCATAGCATATAAGAGCTCGGAAGGAGAAATAGTGGGTGATGATAATGACGAGAAGAGTTATGAGTCACTGTTCCCAAAATTAAGAACTCTTCAAATTAAACGATGTGGAAGATTACAAATAATCTTGCCAGTTCTTTTTGGTGGAGCTCTTGCATCCTTGGAAGAGATAACGATAAGTAATTGTGAGCAGTTGAGATATATATCTGATAAGTTCCAAAAAGAAGACCATACTATGTTGCCCTCACTGAAGAAAATGGAACTTTCTCAAGTGCCAAGTTTCATCAGCATTTTTGGAGAATATCATAAATCCATGTCTTTGTCAATGCAAAGGCCATCACCTCTAATTTCGAGAACAAAGACATCTGCATTTTCTTGGGCTCAAATGTGTTGTTTTGAGCATAAATCAAGTGAAGAGACCAACATCGCCGTGTGTAAGGACAGAGTTCAAAATGACAGAACACAACAGGTGTGTTGCTCTTATTGTTCCCTATTTTTGTTTAACTTTCTCTGATATTTAATTGATATGTTCAATTAATATAATAGTGATAAAACAATTCATAAAAACTAAACAAAATAAGGTAGGAGTGTTAAAAATATTTGATTCAAATATCACTACTCTGGATTCAAAATTTACAATATTCATCATCGATGTGGATATAGCATTCCATTAAATATTTAAATAGCAAACTGTTATATGTGGTCTGGTATTTGAGCAACGGTTTCTATTTGTAGGGATCATCATTTGCATCCAAGACATGGTTTGAAACTTCTGGAATCATTCTAAGACAACTATATTTCAATCTTGATCATATCAAGAAGTTGAAATTGGCACAAGTGTCTTTAAATTCGGTATCATTATTTACTTTATCCATAGCCTCGTCGATATTATGGGAAGAACTGATAGTTGAAGGATGTGATGGGTTGAAACACTTGATAACAATGGAGGAAGATAATTATAATGATAAGATGATGATGAGTTGCCACTCTGTTTTTCCAAAGTTAGAGAAACTAGAGATCTTGGAGTGCAAGGACTTGCAATTTTTCTTTCCATCCTCAATATCTATAGGACTTCAAAATTTGAAGTCTTTGATAATTCTGAATGCTCCTGAGTTAAAATATGTTCTTGGAAAATACCATCATGTGGATCACCACTCAAATCAAAATCATCTTCACTTTGATCTGCCAAAGTTAGTGTTACTCTACCTTGAAGATGTACCAAAGCTCATCAGCATTTGTGCAATGAATTATAACTTGGCGTGGCCTTCTCTAAAGGATGCTACTTTGGAGAATCGTAACATTGAATCTTTTACTGATGATTTACTGGTTTACCTAGAAGGACAACCAAACAAGGAAACCATCAAGGTACTTAATGCTCCATTTAACTTAATATTATTTATTTTATATATTTGGGAATTGCTACTAAAAATTGAGACTTTGATTGATAAAAAAAATTATTTTTGAATCTTCAAATATGTTAAGCTTTTAGATTAATTGTATAACTCGACAAAGTTTATTTTGCTCTACGAAAGAATTGGAAGAAAAAAAGAGAGAAGTAAATATAAATTTTAAGTCATCACATTAAATGAAGTAGCTTTCACATACGTCAAATTTAAAAAAGTTTATTTTTTGTATTTTTTTTATCGATGAAAATTGAGGTAAAGTACATTCCAATCTAGCCATAACTTTTTATTTTGTAAATATCGTTTTAAACGCAACAGTTTTTTTCTTAAAACTATTACAAAAATTAGAACAACTATTAATAAATTAAAGTTAATATATAAAGTTAATAGTTGATTCGAGTATTCCATAAGTTATTTTTCCTGTACATTAATATTTGTTTTTATTGTTGTATGTAGGAATTAGATACATCTAAAAATGTGATGCCTCCTATTCGAGCAACTCGGTGCCTTTCAATACAATCATTGAATAATATTAAAAAGATGACTCTCTTGAATTTTTCCAACTCAAAGACATTGTTAACGCTACCAATGGCCGCCATGGTTCTGTGGGAAGATTTGACAATTGAAAGATGTGAGCAACTAAAGTACATTGTGGCGGATGAGGGAGAAGTTGGAGCTCTCATGAATCACAGATCCATCTTTCCAAAGTTGAAAGTGTTAAGGGTTTCAAATTGTGATGCACTGGAATATCTATTTCCAGCATATGCATTCAGATCACCCTCACATCTGAAATCTCTATCTATTTGGAATGCTTCTGAGTTGAAATATGTGTTTGGAACAAGCCATCATGAGAATCAAAATATCCAAACTTACATTGATTTCCCTGTTCTGAAATGGTTAAATTTTGAATCCCTACCAAGGCTCGTGAGCATTTATCCAAAAAATTATTACTTGAGAGGCCTATCTTCTCTAAAATCATTTTATTTGGAAGTGGCTCCAGAGTTTAATATTACATCTTTTACTGATTTCACGGTTCATGCACTTGGAGGACAACAGGATTCCACCCCTGCACAGGTATGGCTTTGTTCAACGTTTTCTTTTGGTGTTTTGTAATTTTCTTTTCAACTGATAAGTCAATTTTGATATATTAACGTTAATTGCTATTTATAATTTAAATATGATATTACAGGCAGCGCAGATGCTCTTGCAATCTGTAGAGATGATTGTATTTCGTGAATCTAAAATAGAGGAGATTTTCAATTTAATACATATGGACACAGGGGAAAAAGGGGAAGGACGTGAACCACTGACATCAACCTTAGATTGGTTGGTGTTGGAAAGTTTAAGTGAGTTGAAGAATATATGTGTGGGTCCCAAATATATGCTTAGCCTCAACAACATTTCAGAATTGGACATCAAAGGATGCAACAAGCTTAAAGTTATCTTCTCGAACTCTATACTGAAGAGCCTACCGAACTTGGAGGGGCTGACGATATCATCATGCAAGGAGTTAACTCACATCATTGAGGAAAATGCTGATGATGATCATTTGTGTCGTGAACCATGCTTTCCAACCCTATCTGATCTGACGGTTGAAGGTTGTGACAAGTTGAGATACTTGTTCTCAATCACAGTTTCTGGTATCCTTCCAGATTTACAAGTTTTGAGTATAAAAGAATCTTCCAACCTTGAGCATATATTGATCAGACAAGATGAGACAAAAGAGATGGGGATGATGGAAGTGCTTCCCAAAATTAAATATCTAACCCTTGAAAAGCTTCCAAGCCTCGTCAGTATCTGTAATGAAGTTGATTTTCGAAATCTGGAAGAATCCTCTGAAGTGAATGATTGTCCTCGATTTTCTTTCTACGGTATGCATTTAGAGAAGTTATTCTTCAAAATTAAATATTATTACGTTAATTTTAATATAACATTGGAAATCTCTTATGCAGAAACTACAACTCCTCCTCAGGTTCCAGAACAGCTTTCCTCGCATGTAAATATGGGAGACGTCAAAGAGAAACGAGGCTTGGAAGCAGAACAATCCCCAACTATTTCACCAGAGGTGAGATTATTGTTGCTCTCTAATATAGATAGATTGTTTATTACAAATTAAGCCCTTTGCATATTAATCTTTATATATGTAAGTAGGATGAGTTGGTTGGAAAAAAAAAGTGTTGATCTCGTAAAAAAAAAAAAGGTGTTGAAAAATAAAGAAGGGCAAAATACCCCAAACCCTTTACATTTTGTTCTAATTACACAGACATTCCTTCTAGTTTGAAAATATATACTTAACTCCAAACCGTTAATGTTGTTAAGAATATTTTTTTAAAAAAATTACTTTTTTAATTAAAATTTATGTGGAACTGCTTTTTATTTACTGATTTACCCTTCATCCCTAAATTTTGGCTAAAACTACTTCAAAAAATTTAAGAATTTTTTCTTTAGCTTAATTTTTTTTTATTTTTTAAGCAGTTATTTGTTTAATGTTTTTATCATACCGTGACACAAAATTAGGTAATTTAGTTAATATAACCGTAAAAAAAATTGAATGGAAATTTGATTAATTCTTTAAATAAATATATAATCAATCAAATAAGTTATAAATATTTGCTACAAAATTTTTGTTTAAAAAATTTAAATATTGTTGCTCTTTCTAATATAGATAGGTTGTCTACTACAAATTAAACCCTTTGCTAATTAATCTTTATATATGTACGTAGGATGAGTTGGTTGGAAGAAAATTGATGAAAAATAAAGAAATAATTAAGAATCCACAACAATCAATAGTTGGTGCACCAGACATCACAAAGGTATGTCCTAATGTTATTTTCTTGAGAATATTAGGAATTTTGTGGAAAGATAAGTGAAGGAGGAATGCATAATTTTTTGTGTGGATCTATCAGACACACAAACACGATGAATTCAACATATATAGTGCTCATCATTTTTTATTTCTACTGCCACATCACATGCATCATTATATGTAAGCGTTCTAAAGAAGCAAGGAAAAATTTTTGAAGACTAATTTACCTTTTTTTTTAATATGGGATAATAAAAAAAATTAGGTTAACTATTAAGTGTTTTCTACGGATAACATATTTGTGTAAAGCATCACCAAAAGTGAAAATATTATCATTTCCATTATGGACGTATAGAAATATACAGGACATGTCTAGAACTTAAGCATGTTTCTTATTCATCTTTATGCAGAATGAAGAATTCGTTGGCAAAGGAATGAAAAATGGAAAAACTATGATGGATCCACAACAACCCACAAATGGCACATCAAAATCGACAAAGGTATATTTGATAGTATTTGATTATATGAGAATATCAGGTATTTGGCATGTTTATAAAGAGACAGCCATCTTTTGATCCTAATGTTTTTCAGTAAAGACGAATTAAAATTCATTTGTATATGTATTCATTTATCTACAAATTCAACATTAACTAGCCAGAAATTTTTTTTTTTTTGGCGCTTTTGTCTGTCAGGGTATTCAAGAAATAAGAAAATAAGTTGGTAAAGAGCATCCTGTTCGAAATACATAAAAAATGGCAAATTCATCATCTAATTTAAAATTCCTTGGAATGCTCGTAGCAAAAATATTTCTTGAATAAAGAAATATAATTACTGATTTATCATTTTGTTTTATGTAGACTAATAAAAAAGTAGGGTATTCATATGTTACTGAAGATCTCAATCCAAATACAATTGAAACAACAAATCAAATAACAGATTTAGAACCAATAAACACGATGCCAACAACTTATGTTTCTTTTTCACGAGATGCATATTCAAAGATGAAACTTTAGTTCTTTCTCATACAAGATGTATGCACACACACACACACACACATATATATGCACACAAACACACACACACACACAGAGAGTTATGCTAGATGAGCTGATTTATATGTCTCTCTTTTTCATTTTTAGGTGGTAGGCAGGGATGAGGAAAAAGAAACGATGAAGATGGATCCCCAGTCACTTCCAAAAACCAGAGTTGGCATACGATCTTATAATTCAACAAATATTAACATTTCACTGAAGACTGATTTCCTAATACTTTCATATTATACAAAAATCCAACATAAATATATTTGATGGTGTGCAGATTGTTGAATCAAAACCTGAAGAATGTATTTCAACAGAGACCATACGTCCAAGCTCCCTAACTTCTAAAACGGTGGGGTTCTTGCAATCATTTAAACATTTAATGAATTTGTCGTTGGTATTATAATGTGTCCATCATTTTCAGCAGAAGGTACCTGTTCCTATGAGTCCAAGATTCGATGTCCTTTCGGTTGGAGGCATCACCAGCAAAAATATTGAAATTTTTGAAGAGGAAGAGGAAGAGGAAGGTAAGATCTTAGTGCCTTAATTTCAAAATTTGTAGCTCCTTTAATTTGAATATTACTTTTGTATCTTGGGTTTTTTTATAGGTGGCTTAATAGCTACCAGGAGACAGAGAAGTAGAATGAAGGCAGAGGATTCTTCGTCAAGAAAAGAGCACGAGACTTCTCTTCATGGTACCTATTCCTTTCTTTAAATGAAATATCTCAACCTTTGGTTAGCACTACATTTTAATATATTTGATTTATTTTAGGTGAACCTTCTGTGCCACCCTTACCAGCAAGTCCCAGGCAAATTCCTTCATCTACTCCTTCCATGTCCACTTATGGTGAGTTCCTATGCTATGTTCCTTTATTAACTTTCCCTTCTTGCATTTTCAAATTTTGGATAGATTTCATACTTCAAGGTATTGGCAAATATTGAAAACTGGATGTACCTGAGAAAATACTTCAAATACCGGATGCACCTTAACCCCTGCTTTTATTATATCTCATTATTTTCTAATGCTTATTAGGGATTGAACCTTCTTTTTATGACGCCAACAATGCTTTGAGTGTTCCTGGGGTGAAAGAGATAGTTGATATGATGAAACTAGAGGGTGCTGAGAGTTCCATGCTGGCAGAGGCATTCAAAAGTCACCCACACCTACACCTTTCTTCAGAGTACCGAAGCACTGAGTTGTTGTGCTTCTCTTACAGGGTTCTGCTAAATATCTTGAACATTTTGGCAACCAGGAACCCCTTCACTATCACTGAGGCAGACAACAGATTGTTGGCAAAATATCTAAATGATGCTTCTGTTCTAGGCTTTGACAAAGATTGGCTTCAGTCTGTCAGAATCAAGGTTTTCAGTTACGATGGATCTGAAGTTCAGCCCATGCAACAAGTTCTAAAGGATCTGGGCAATAAGCTCCAGAGAAAAAAGGCAGAACTTGCAAAAGTTGCACAATTAGCAGAAATGGCTCAGAAAGAGTTAGAGGCAGCTCAATCCCATTTTGACATTGCACAGCAAGAGCATGCAAATACTAGGGAACTTCATTCTCAACTTCTCCAGGAATGCCAAGAAATTCTGGAACAACGAGATCAATGTTGGGAAACAATTGCTGCAAAATATAGGCCTTTTGGATTTTAGCGTGCGCGCCCGCGCCATGTCTACTTTTGCAATTTTCTTTTTTTCAGTTGTGCTTATTCACATGCTTTTATTTCCCAAAAATTAACACTGTCATTGACTTTGTAATATCGTCATACTTTTATTTCCCAGTTCAGAAGTTTGTGTGTGTAATATTGAGAAACGTGTTTATCCATTTACTATTAAATTGAATCCAATGGAAAGAATGATGCATTGTTTAGCTGTTTGGCATATGTATGATTTTTGAAGTAATAACTGATAATTGATGATGCGTACGTTTCTCTGTTTTGTTTTGTTTTGTTTTGCTTTTTTTTCCCGGTTTGCAATGCAATAACTTCTTATGCTTTAAAATGATTTTGACTCTCCCAACATATCCTTGCATTTCATCGCCACAAATAAATGTGTGTTTCATTGTAGTGTGGGAGATTAAAACTTTCATTTTTGTGCCTTTTTTATCAACAAATTAATAAAAAGAAAACTTGTTATAATTTTTTTTTGGAAATATTTGGTGTGTTTTTGAGTTGGTTTAATTTAATGCATTATTTTCCGTGGGGGTGGATTCAAGAGCACAATTTGGACAGTTCAAATTTAACATAATTCCTTTGCTAAAAAAAATTTAATATAATTCCTTTTTTTTAATTTAGTTAAGTAAACTGCATCCAGCTTAGAAGGGGAAATGTAAACATACCCAAACCGTATGGGCTGGATCGATTCAGTGTAAAATTGTGTTAGTTGAGTTAATCCTTTCTCCAATGAATTAGTATTTTTCCAATCCAACCCAAATTATGGGTTATTTGGGCTATTTCCCAAAAAATTGTCAGCCTTAAATATAATCCATGGGTCATATGACCCATTTTTAACACATATATTGAATATTTCATTTGCTTTTATTCAGCAAATATATAAGTTTATAGTATACAAGATAAATATATAAGTTTATCTTGAGTTTATAATTGTGAGTCCTATAAAAATTTAATTTTCTCCTACAATATGATAAAGAAGTAGCATTTTTAAGCTGATTCTTCATGTCTAGACAAATAAGATTGATTTTTAAAAATACGGGTCAAATCAGTCGACTGATAATCTATATGGGTTGTTTTATTCAAGTTGTGGGTTAAGATACTGGCTAAAGAAAAAGGTTTTTTTTTTTTAGTTGCTTTTTTGGCAGTCCAACCTCACCAGAAAAGACTCGAATGAACCTAAATAAATCCATTTTAACTTATATTCTCATTTATTAAAAAAATTATATTCTCAGCTCTCGGACTTGTAAAGACAGATGAAGATAGGTTTTTTTTTTCCTGTTTTGTTTTGTCATTTGACCTTGAATAGCACATATTGAAAAAATATGATTAAAACAAAACTTTTGGTCTTCAAATTTTTATATATTATTTTTGAATTCTTTGTCAATATTATTTGCAAAACTAATTACTATGTACTCCTTTGATCTTTAATATAAGACCCCAATTATTAAGTTGGTTTTAGTCCTAAATATAAGATACATTTCTCATGTTTATCAATTTTTTCTAAATTACCCTCATGGATACTCCATCAACCATAATCAAGTAGAAGAGGGAGATGGGGTATTAAGAAAGATGATTATGATGTTTTAGGAAAAATGTGTCATATTTTTTATAATTAACTAACTTACCTAACTTCTTTAATCTAATTAAATTAGTTAAATGGGCCTTATATTAAGAACCGGAGAAGTAGTAAACTAAAATAACATTGTTTGAATTGAGTACCACATTCAAAGGCTATGATGAGTAAAAACATAATGTCTCACATTATAAACGAATTTTTTTAGACAACCATCTTATTTAGGTTCGATGATAATTGAATTTGATATGATAATTTTTTGTAAAAATACTAAGGAACAGTGTCTAATAAAATTTCCTCCAATGAAACCTGTGAACAAAAAAAAATAGAGAAATTATATATTTTGTTTTTAAATCATATTTTTGCTATATTTTTTTACTATTAAAAAAACTCATTTCCGAAAATCTCACAAAAAGAACATAAAAATACTGAATCTCAAATTAGTTGTATTTCTTACATTTTTATTTTAACTATAATAAGAAGATAACAATATACTCCTCTGGTCTTTAATATAAGACATATTTAATTAATTTGATTTGATTAGAGAAGTTAGGTAAGTTAGTTAATTGTAAGAAATATGATATATTTTTTCTAAAACACCATAATCATCTTTCTTAATATCTTCCCTCCTTCTTTTATTTGATTATGGTTAAGGGAGTATCAATAAGAATAATTTAGAAAAAAATAATAAATATGATAAATAAGTCTTATATTTAAGATTAAAATTAACTTAATAATTAGATCATATATTAAGAAACAGAAAAGTATTTTTGTGGAAATTTTTAATTTGAGATGTAATATTTTTAGGTTGTTTTGCTGTTGGATCCAAAGAAAATGAGGGCCCACAAGATCTTCTCCCATATTGCATCCCCACCCTTCCCGTACATGATAACTGAAAACCAAATACATCCACGTCAGACTCAAACCTCCTTTCTATGTCCTCTTCCTCATCAACATCACCAGCGACGACTATCAAACATCGCCGCAAACCCAACCAATCACGTTCCTTTTAAATTCAAATATGCCACGCGTCTCCACCCCATTTGTTCGTTTCTGCACATTTAGCCTCGCTTCTAACACTTTAGTACCGAACTTATGACGGCCCCACATTTCCACGTCAGCTTTGACGGACCCCACCGTCCGTTCCGTTCTGAGCGCCTCTCTCCTCCCCTTCCCTCGCTCCGTACTTCCTTTCTCGCATTCGTTTCAGTTCGCTCCTTGTCTCTCTTCTTTTTGGTCCTGTAAACTGAACGAAAACCCTAATCAACCATTCTCGAGGAGCCATTGGCTGATGCTTCGTTGCGTTCGGTTACTATCGCTGAAAAGATATGCGGCATTGTGGAATGGTTTTCTAGTGCGAACTTGAGCACTGTCGGATTCGTTTGATCGGATTGCCAATGGTGAAGAGCCCTTCGGATTCGTGAATACCAAAGACTGGGATTGGTATTGGTTTTGGTCTTTATTATGTCTGATTTGGTGGCCCGTACGGGTCGGCTTAAGCAGCGGTATGAGAACGGATATCGCCTTGTCGCCGGGTATGTTTTTTCCCACCCAATTTCTTGATATGCCATTCGTGAGCATTTAGTGGGTATTATGATGATTTTTTTTTTGTGTATATTTTCTTTTTGAAATGTTGCTTTGTTGGATGATGTACGGGAGAAATGTCATTATCAGGCCGAGGTGCTATATGTATAAACGTACCTTTCATGTTAAGAAATTAGAATCTGGCTCATCACATTGTGGTTGAGTTTTTATTTTATTAATAGTTGATTTCTACATCTTGTTTTTTGGTTTCTATTCTTCTCTTTTTTCTGAGTCTTGTGGTGTTGTTGGGTTGCAACTTGCACGGTTTATAGTAGTATATTGACTAAATTTTCTATTTTCCGGATGATTACTCTTACCTAGTATTTCAAAATTCAAATCATCCTTCCCATACAGAAGGAATAGGATTATCAAGGACCTTGGGGTTGACCGGACGCATTGAGTTATTGAATTTTCTATTTGCTCCTATGATTGTGGGTCGAGGACTGTTTTAGCCAATTAATTTCTTCATTTTTTATGAGCAGGCCTACTTAGCAGTCATGCCTTGTCGTTTCTTTGTTCTCTTTTCGTTACGTCAAAATTAATTAATGCAATTAACGTAGTTGGGATCCTCACATAATTCCAAACTGAGGCAAAAAGTGAAATTTTTCCAATGTAAATTCTCAAAACAGAGGCTTTTTTGGATTTCGGAGTTAAATTTACCTTGCTTAATCATGGTAAAATGGATGCTTTGTCTCACCATTACAGATGCAGAACTAATTAATCAGTCAACGTAAAAGTATATTTTTGGGTCTTTGAATTTTGGGGCTTGGAAGAATGTTATACGGTTTTGTCAATCTGATGTGATATTTTCCTGTTTTGAGGTTTTTGAGAACACACTTGGGCTGAACCGGTTACGTTGAATTTTGTGCTTTATTTTGTGTGTGGGTTCTTTTATTAAACAAATTAGTTTATACAGAGGTCAGGATTTGACGTAACTCTCTGCAGTTTAGTAAGTTTTTGCATGTCGGTGATACACAGAACAGAATTCTGGAAATTGTTAGCATGCACTTCGCCCTGTGTAGTGCATGGTAGTTTAATTTATCAACAATTCTGCAAAAGCACTCTAGTGTTCAATTGTAATTTTTGAATTTTGCTTCTCTTGAATTTCTATTAGTCTTGTTGGCTTTCAGACATGAATTTTGCTGTCATCAGGCAAATTTTGAGTGGAATTTCTTTGTTCTCTTCCTCCTTTTCCTTATAGTGATATAATCCAAGCAAACTTGCATGCATGGCGTTTGATGGGGATGGAGTCGTTAGATCATCACATTGACTTGTCATGTCATTTGATATATTATTTATTTTGTTATTTTGTTATTTTTTTCCCTTTTTTTTTTTGGGAAAAATTGAGAGAAACCTTTAATTTCTCTTTCTCCAAAATTATTAATCAAGTAACTCAGTTTATATGCATTAATAGATCATTTGTTGCAACCAATTTATAGTCTTTCTCAATTTTGAGCTGGCAAAATTGTGAATATTTTGGGGGCAAAAAGTGGAAGGCAACAACAGAGGGAAAGGATGGACATAGCTGGTGGTGACATTCCTTGCATGTCTTAGTTGAAGCAAGGAGCAACTAAAACCATGTCAACCATATTCTTTGGCTGTTAATTGCATGACGATTAAGAGAACTTTGATATGATTGTGTTAGCTATATCCATGTGTGGTCTTGATCTTCCGATGATAATGTTACAGCCATTTCCAATTGTTGCAGGTGTGTTCCATTTAGGTATAGAAGTTCTGATGTTTGTGATTCTAATTCCGAGAAGACTGTCGAAGTCCTTATGATTAGCTCACCTAGTGGACCAGGCCTTTTGTTTCCAAAGGTATGAATGTTAAAATGTTCATTTTTATATTTATCTTAGTGCCATTTTGAATTAGTTGTGGATAATTGATTTTGTGCTATACAAGGTTTTTATGTAAGAAAAGTTTTATCTCGTAAAGTGCTTCAGTGCTTTTTTTAAGCTGATCCACAGTGTCTAGCCTTCCTTTTTTTTTTTTTTTTGCCCACAAGTTAACTACAACTAGTGTTTGATATATGATGAACTTTTTGCTGATGGATGTATTTGTTTTGAGGAGCAGGCATAAAGAGTTCTAATGTGTCAGACTTCCAGTAATTAATTTTTTTTTTAATTGAAGGTCTCATATTTATTGATATCGAGATGTTTATTTTATAGATAGTTTAAAACCGTAACTTATTGTGCGTGAGGCAGTGGTGACATAACTGTGTCAACTTCCTTCTGTACACTATTGCATAGCTACAATACTTATGCCAAAATTGTAAAGCTTAAAAAATACTTACAGTCTATTGTGTTTCGAATTTTTCTGTTTTCAGTGTATACATGGAAATGAAAACTGTATTTTTCAATTCTTGTGCCATTTAATATTAATCTTAGGAACTTGTTGAGAAAAGGAAATCATACACTGAACATTAATTCAAGGCGTTCATATAAATGTGAGGGTAACAGCAACACAGCTGTGACTAACGATGTATACTTTTGTAGCTCATTCCTATAGGTTTTTGGCTTATCTTGAATGAAGTAGTGTGTAGAGCTTAAGGTTCTCCATTGGCTGCTGGTTTTAAAAAGCTAGAAAATTGATAGACAATCTTTGATATAAAATCTAAAACAGAAGTCAGCTATCTCCGAGAAATTTTTTATGATAAAAAAGGTGCATCAAATAAATAAGATTGCTGTCTTTTGCTTTTAATCCTTTGCCGAAATTGACCTATGCAAGTTGGTATACCAAAAATCTACGAGGTGCCTAAAAATATACCAAGTCATAATTATTTTGGTTATTTTGGTTGTGATCAACTTTGTTGAACTTCGGCAGTCTCCTCATATGTTTTGCTTTTTCTGATGTTATTTCCATCAAAGGGAGGTTGGGAGAACGATGAAACTGTTGAGGAGGCAGCTATAAGAGAATCAATTGAAGAAGCAGGAGTTCGAGGAGACGTAATGGTGAATTTTCCTAATCTTCCACCTACTTCAATTCTATTTTTGTGATTTTAATTATTCAAGAATTTAATGCTTTTTTTTTCAAATCTAAAATTAATGTACTTTAAAAATGGAATAAGAATGAAATTTTTCCCATCAGGGAGGGGATTGTCTCTTCTAAAAATGAAAAGAATTTACATGTTAAATACAGAAAATTGTTGAAGTATTCATTCATTTGTTTCTTAATTTTCTTTAATCGGGTATTATACGGTTTCAGGATTTTCTTGGGTACTTTGAGTTTAGGAGTAAGACTCACCAAGATGAGTTTAATCCAGAAGGATTGTGCAAAGCAGCAATGTTTGCATTGTTTGTCAAGGAAGAGCTTCATTCATGGCCTGAGCAGAAGTTTAGAAATAGGAGTTGGCTGTCTCTATCAGAAGCATTTGGGAGCTGTCGACATGCATGGATGAGGGATGCTTTGGATTGTTTCTGCAAATGTCATGAGTGTGGGTTGACGCGCAAGGGACAATTTTCCTTGAGTTCAAAACTAGAATAAAATATTTTAGATGGTTGCTATCAGATTATTCAATAAGAAAATATAATATGTGAAAGAATATTTTTGGAATGATGAATCATAAATTTGATTAGTTGTCATGGCCTGAGCAGAAGTTTAGAAACATGTTTTTTATTGAAAAACTTGATGGCAAATCATAAATTTGATTAGTTTTTCATCATTTATGAGATACGTAGGGTTTTCTTATAATACTTGTAGAATAATTATAATTACATGATTATTGTTTTAAGTCTTTGGATTAATCTAAGTATTAAATTGCATTCCATACTTCTTGAGTTTATATATATTGACATACTAGTTCAAGTAATTCTTAGTCCTACCTGATTTTCACCATTACATGGGTTTATCTCGTGCTGCTGCTCTGGAAAAGAATTCATGTAATTCTTACCTATGGTTACCCTATTTTAATTTATTCCAAAACTATAGTATTAATTTATAAGAGGATTTTACCTATATTTTGGCTAAATTATGCACGATCTTTGTGAACCGTGAATCATATGAAAACATCTCTCTTAGTAACAAGCCCTCTAAACCTTTATATTTATACCTGACCCAAAAAAACTTTATACAAATAAAACATTTAGTTTATTAAAATTGTCATTCATTAAAATAAACTTGTCATTTTTTATAGTCAACTTGTCATTTAACTAAAAAAACATTTTAGACATTTCATCCACATTTCATATTTACAAAAATAAAACTGGGTCCTTCTTTGTTATTTTCTAAATTTAGGGTTCTAAATTACAATTTACACATTTGGGAGTCTTTATTTATAATTTTTCCAAAACTTTATACAAATAACAATTCAGATGATGTTTATTTGCTGGAAATAAAATCCGACATTATCAGTAACATAATTGAGTATTAAATGCCAAGAAAATTATCTCAGGAACTCGATAACTTGGTAAAATAAAATTTCAAGAGTTTTTTTTTTTTGGGGGGGGGGGGTCAAAACTGAGGGGGCCATTTGCACATGGTTGTGGGGGTACGAGATTAAACTTTGATGTTCTAACAGCATAACAAAATATTCTAAAACAGTTGGGGCAAATTATTCCTTTTTCTAAAACACTTTTTGACTCAACACACGAGTGTCCCAAGGATCAGGGTCACGAACAGCAGGTCACTTCACATTAAGCCAACTCCAAGTAAAAACAAAACGGTTGCAGATGGGACCATTCCATTGGAAAATAATAAAATAAAATAAAATAAAGCGACTGCATTGCGTGAAAAAGAAAAATGGAGAGAAAGAGAAGAAAAATGAATTAAGTCGATCAGAAGAGAATTTGTACAATAATATATGTAACGTATATATACCTCAAAATCTGGGAATACATGCTTTATGAGTTATGAATGAATGACATATTGCAAATTTCCACCGTGTCTGCCTTGGAATCTCCAATAATCTCTGGCATGGCAAGCCAAATTTCCTTCCTTTCTCCCCCCCCCCCCCCAACTCCACCCATTTTTCTAACCGTTTATCACAAGAGTAAATCCAGTTAAAACTGCTTTTCAACAGCCAGAGCTTAAGTTATTATAGTTCAGAGCACATGTGGGAGCAAGGAGTAGTTCTCCACTTCTTTGCACAAGTCTGGGCCCCAAAAACAATAGGCTGAAGAGCTGAATGAGAAAAGCAAGCTATGGTACAAATCTCAAATGTTGTAAATATGGATCCTAGATCAATTCTCATCGAGAACAATATCGGCAGGGTCTCCTATCCAAGGCCTCCCTTCCCGCCATCGGAACTTAATTCTTAGCTTACCATTTGAATCTACTCCAATCACCTGTCCCTTGCTGGCATGTGTCTCCATTCCCCATCCCCACCGGGGGGACACCAATCCATCTCGGATCCGTACTTTATCCCCAACTTTAAATGGTCTAACTCTTTCCATTTCCCATGCCTTGCAAAGCCATAGCCTCTCAGTGAAACAGAATGCCACCCACAGATCATCATCTTCCATACGATGCACAACCCCTAGGCTTGAATGGTTCACTTCTCCCCACTGGTGGGTTGGGGTCGAAACAGTTGATCTAACCTTGACCCAGTCTCCAATCCGGAGCTCTTCCTCTTCCACCAAATCTACTTCTGATGGATCCAGCATCCATGCTTTTGATCCTGCCGGGGTGTATATTCGAAGTTTTCCATCAGCATCAATAGCTGATATGGTTCCGATACTAGCATGGGTGTGTCCAGACCATCCAAATCTTGGCTGCTTTACAGTTTGTTTAACTCTAACCTTTTGTCCAACAATGAGTTTCTCAACTCTTTCGAGATATGAAGTTGGTCCTACCCACCTTTCTTGTTCCCCACAAAAGCCAACATGAATGTTTCCATCCCATAGATCACCTTCATAACCTATTCCTTGTACAACACCAACACTACCTGGTCCAACAGATTTCCAGTTATCAGCATCATCTTTCAACTTTACCCATTCTCCAACTTCAAACATGTGTTCAATCTCAAGGTCCACAGGATCTCCTCTCCACAAACCTGGCAAACCAGAGAATGCCACCCTCACTTCTCCGTCAGCATGAATACTGGTTATAACACCTCGTGATTCAGGTTGAGCTCCTCTCCAGCCCCATCTTGGTTCGACCAAACCAGTTCTGAACCTAACATATTGCCCAACTTTAAAGCTAGGAACCTTTTCAACATCTGTATAGTGAGTGATCCACTTCCCTTTACGAAAACAGCAAGCCAACTCCAAGTATCCAGAATCCTGTACACTATGCACAACAGCTATGCTTTCTTTTCCAACACTATTCCAGTCATAACTTGGTCGGGTTCCCAGGCTTGGTTTTGAGCGTACCCAATCACCAACTTCAAATCCAGGAAGTCGTTCAGCATCTCCAGGAGAAACTTTCCACAAGCTCTGCCTACCAGTGACTCTCACCTGTGAAGAATAGCAGAATCACAGTCTAGTAATTTAGAGGTAAATTCAGTTAACCTAGCCATTGCAAATCTTCCTTTTTCTTATCTCAAAAGTGACCAACATTTCAACACCCCCCCCCCCCCGGGGTTGGTCAGTGTCTACAAGGATATAAGCAAAGCAGTTGTGTCATAATGCCAAATGCCTCAACTTATGGGCGATCACAGCTATATGGCAACTTGTTAACAGCAGTAATAACTGTTATGAATGGCTATTTACAAGTGATGTTATATGGCTCCATTTAGTGGCTTTTGCAAGACAAAATGAATGCTTATCTCTACTTGAACAGCACTATGCGACTTGTATGATTTAAGCAAATGCCTCTACTTAAACTAAGGTCCTATTTAGCAATCGTTTTGGACGACAGATCAAAAATTTTTGTTCAGTTAGAGAACTAGAAAATATCTGGTCTAGATTTATGAAAAACTAAATTAGAAGGCTTACATTTAGAGCACCATCCATGTCAATTCTCACTATTTTCCCAACAGAAGCTGGTGATTCATTTGACCATCCAAGCCGAGGCTGAGTAACAGATGGCATCACATGAATCTCTTGTCCCACCTCAAAAGGGGGAACCTTCTCCACATCAGTGACAGAACAACAGAAAGGCTTACTCCTGAAGCAAAAGGCAATACCCATATCCCCGTCCTCCTCCAGGTTATGAATTACCCCGATACTACTCCTTGTAATATCATCCCATCCATACTTTGGAGAAGACACTGAAGCTTTCACTCTGACCCAATCTCCAACCTGCAGCAAATTGATAAATTAAAATAGAAAAAATATGTGTTAGGCATCCAGCAATAGATAGTTGAAGGCATAAACTTCAAGGCAGCAAACAGCAAGAATAACCACCTTGAAATCTTCCACCTTCTCCATGTCAGATGGATCAGCCTGCCACGGTATGGGTCGGTTTGGTATATCGATTATTAATAAACCATCATTCTCTATCTCACTTATTCTTCCAACACTATGATGCGTCTCACCACCCCAAGCATATCTAGGTTCCGCAACAGATCGCTTCACACAAACTTGATCACCAATCTGTAATAATATCAACAATTTGTTAGACACTACTATATAACAACAACTACTAAAAATGAAAGGAAATGGCAATCTACATTTTTCTTACCCTAAAAGGAGCAACATGCTCAACCTCTTCTGGCTCACAGTGCCATGGATTTGGCAGATAGCTCAATTCAATTAAGAGACTACTGTCTGGTCTGATACAATATACTATACCAATGCTTCCTGGAGTCACAGACCCTAATCCGTGCTTTGCAGATGTAAGAGTGGGGCGAATGCGAACCCAGTCTCCAACCTTGAACTCCTCAACCCGTTCCATTTCGGATGGATCAGCTTTCCATCCTCTGGATGCTCCAGGAAACCCTACTCGGAGGATCCCATCATCATCAACGCATAAAACTGTCCCAATGCTGTCCCGTGACTGTCCACGCCAACCAAACCTAACACAGACAATCAATTATTAATAGTGTAGGAAAATTAAAAGGCAGCAAGAACTAAGAACTTATGAAATGCATGAAGCACTAAATAACAAGAAGTCAAGTCACATATGCATCTTTTCTATTTTACTTTTCGTTTGTCATGAAATTAGAGCTTGCCGCATTTAGAAAATGACTCAAATTTTCCCACTATTATTATATAATTTACAAAAAGAGAAGGTACAGTGCAATGTCGAGGACACTAACCTCCACATGGGGATGTGGAAAATTATCAACCTCCAAATTTCCAACAGAACAAACAGTTGTTTTCACTCTCCTAAAGTAGACGAGTCTTGTAAGCATTTAAGTGATTAACTAAATAGAAAATTCCAATTAATCTTTTGAAAACCTCATACATCGTTTTAAACGGACTCTCTCTTGCCTCAATTCTCCCTTCTCCTCTTCCTTTAGACTTACATGCTCAGACAGAATTTTCTTAGTTTCTCCGTCTTTTTTTGTATCTTTACAGAGGGGATGAAGTATGCAAGTAGATGATATCCTCTCAATTGTAGTAGTTTGTAGGCTTGCGGCTTGCAAATTTTTTCAGAACAAATTTGGTCATCAGAGATGCCACGGGTGGGAGCTAATCACCAAAGAGCTCAGAAAAGAGCCCAGGATTGGCAGAAGAACTTTGTTTATCTAATGACTTAATAACCCACAAGCCTATTTATTCATAGCAGACATGTGGACTTTCTTGCATAATTGAAAGAGCTGAAGTTATCACCTCGATATATTGAGGACTAGTAACACATTGAGCATTAGTAATACTAGTGTGTGCACAGAGCGTGCGCACATATATCATAATGTAGCATCTATGCAAGTCAAACCTGGGCTCTTTCACATCTGCTTTGAGCTGTACATGTTGGCCCCTGTCTAATGGAATGACTTTTACAACCTCACTTGCCAAAACACGAGCCTCTCCAGAACAAAAGGACACAATGAGATTCTCCCGATCAGGAACACTCTGCACAAAGCCAACACTCTTTTGTCTAGCACCCTGCCACCCACACGTTGGAGTTGTGACAGTTCTTTTAAACTTCACCCAATCTCCCACTTCAAATCTAAATACAATGAAAAACAAACATTATAATATATATTATACAAATCTGAGTTGACAATTCATATGGTATCCCAAAAATAAAAAATAATAGCAGAAATAGATTACTTCCCATACATTGTAGAAGATAGATGAACACCTCTATTAGCTAGTGCCTCCATCAGATCTTCAGATATCCATTCTCGAGGAAGGGCCTCCAAGATATCACGTAATGTCTTGCCACTGTCATAAAAATAACCAACAGTTACAGTCATGCGTTGGTACTCATTGTGATTAAGATGTAAATTGATCCAACCATCAATTGTTCAGGAGTTTCGTTTTCACACTATTTGACAAGTTCTTCGCGCATATGTATAAGAGTGTCTGTCTGTATCAAATATATGCACATAAACTGACAAAAAGGAAGAATGTTTCACGACTATTTGCCTGTGGTTTCTCACTTCCACATCAGCATCAGGATTTCTCAGCATCACAATGAGCCAATCAAGATTTTCACGAATCATTTTTGCTGTGTCTGCTGCTATATGGAAAGCATTGTCACCATCATCATCCTGATACAAAATAATCAGTATTAGAATCTGCAATCACAAAGATATTAACAAGGGTTTCCTTCCAAAAGACAGAAGGCCGTCAACCCTCAAATATTTCTAGCACATGTAACAAATTTAAAGCTTAAGGAAAGCTTCATTCAAACCACTTATAATAGTAAGATTTATAGAATTGTAGATCAGGCAATGATCGAAATAAATAATAAAAAGCTTCTTCCTCAAAGTAGAAGTTTTCTAATTTGTGCTAAGTAACAAGCACTAAACTCCAGATATATCCACATATCATATGATTCACAACCCACTCCTACATAGAAGTATGCTGTATTAACAAAGGTAAATGGATTCGATATTCCGTTACATGCCTTTTTGAGCACATTCTGCCCATTTGAATTTTTGTAAGTATCCATGTGACTTAAATTTATCATACATTCAACCAGCTTGAAGGCTGTAAAAACATCAATACGGTGCTTGTAAAATATCACTACACTTGAATCACCTGTGGAGATTCAACTCAGTGATGAGTAAGTTGTATATAACAAAGACCAGTTTCAGATCCAACACAGACAAACAGAAACAATTATAATAAATCAGAAAGGTGGAAAAAAACTGAGGGGGAAAAAAATGAAATCCCTCACCAAAAGCACCATCTCCATTGATCAAACAATACACCAACGACAGATGTCAATTTTATGTCATTATATGAAATGGCAGAAATGGAGGCTTGAATGAAAAACCTGCAAATTATAATCAGCCCCAGCAGATAGAAGCAACCCAACACATGACTTTGCCCCCCTAGCCAGAGCTAAGTGAAGGGGTATAATGTTGTGCACATTGCGGATGTTCACATTGACACCAGCAGCAAGAATAACCTACTCAAAACACCCACAAACACAATTATGTTATAAAATGCGTACACTTTGCCAAAAAGACATGACTAATTACTAATTATTCACTCACCTTGACCAACTCAACATCATTAGTCATAGCAGCTGTATGCAAAGCCGTCCGCCCATTCTGTGCATCTTGAGCAGACGGATCTGCTCCTGCAGCAAGCAATATCTGCACCAATTCTCTGCCCTCTACATTTGGCATGAACAAAAAAGATCAGATTATTCAACTAGCATAATGAACAGAAGAGACAACACAACTGGTTTTTCATACAAGCTCATACTTCGTTGAATTATTTAACAGATGAACAGAAGAAGGGGATCCAAGAGGACAGCACTCAATCATAAACTCAGGACATACTTCAAACTCAACCAGCAACAGGCTAATAGTTACCCCATCCAATATATCACAAACCAAAGCTTCCTTTCTCATGCTTGTCAACAGCATTAATATGCATGATAAAAATGGCAAGTACATTAACTTTAAGCTTTAAAAATGAAAAGGCACTTTAGCGTCCAAAGTTTTGATTTAGTACCAACATAATAAAAATGTTTACAACAGCAGAAATTACAAGATATTTCAAACAGGAACAAACATCTCGTGTAAATATGAAGGAATTGACCCAAGAAAACTGTTCAGGAATCAGACATACAAGAACACTGGAAAGAGATATAGAGAGAAGAAGAACTGGCGAAGTAAGGCAACAGTTTTCATTTTGTAAGGCATAATAGAACTCAAATAGGATTAAAACTTAAAAAAAAAATTGAAAACAGAAAAAGAAATTAGAGATCCAACTAAACTGGGAATATGGAGTCTACCGCTTTCTTTCTCATACCAAAGGAAATCTTCATCTTCACGCTAATCAGAAATCTAGATTTCAATTAACTTCACAATGATTAAGATCGCCAACACTTGAAACCATTGGGGGAATGATATTTAAGCTCCAAAAGATGAACTTAATAACGGTAAGTCCCAAAAACTTTTGCTGAAAGATAAGTTGCAAATATCAATTTAGACAATTACAAATATAAGAATCTCACTTGTATTCAATGGAAATGGCCATAAAATTTAAATGATTAATTAAAAACTGAGACACTTATATCTGTAATTGTTTGATTTGACATTTAAAACTTGTCTACCACCAAAACTTTTTGGGACTTACCACAACAGCAGCACAGCAACAGAGCCTTGTCCCCCGAGGTGGGATTGGCTATAAATATATATCGCACGACACCATTGAGCTCTACCAATAACTAAATCTTCAGATAGATTGTTAATCAAAATATCTCACTCAATAACTCCATTAAGTGTTCTCTTTGACCAAATTTAACTATCATTAAATTCAACCTAAGTGTTATTCTCCCAAATCCACTTTATATATACTTCATGGTGATTTAAATAAAGGAATTTCACAAACAAACCTACTTATGTTATTAGTTTTCATATTTATTCTTATAGACAAAGAAGTTATATGAACAGAGAAGATAATTATACAAATGGAGAGATAAGCACGAAACATAAAACAGTCTAAAGAAAAGCAGCAGAACAGCCGATCTTGCTGTAAATCTGAAGTAGCAAACTCCTTAAAAAATTTGAGAAGAACACCAAACTAAGGACATGGATACCATATTTTCTCACATCTCTAAAGACAGAGATACACTGCAAATACTGGAAATTGCTATGGTACTTTAGCCACTTTCTCCTTCAAAATCTTTTTAGACACATAAGAAAGGAAACCCTCCAATGTTCAAGACATGCCCAATTTTCTACAAAAGCTGCAAGACATTTATTCTGGAAACATCATGCAGCTATTCGATCTGTAAGAGAGGCTCAGAAACTGATGGGGTCGTTATTCTCTAGCTTTCTAAAACAAAGATGTGATTGCTGAACTTCTGTCCAAGTGCAAGCATTGAGTGTAGCAAGAACCATGAAACAAGTCCATAATGCTCATTAAATTCACCTAAGCGGAGGTTTCACTTTTGTTAGGATCCAAAAGTGGATAAATATGGGAACGCTGAATTAAAAATTTTCAATATCGGGAAATATATACTAATACAGAGTTTTCAAACGTATATAGGTCACTTGTCACAAGCAAATAAATGATAAAAATTATACATGCTCGATTTGTTTCCTTGATATGACAGAAGTTATTGAAAAATAGCTTTCCTGATTGTGCAAAGCCTTGAAATAGTATATGATATTGCGCAAATTTTTTGAATTAAATTGAAGCTCTTTGACTTTTTATTGCAGCTTGGTGGTAAAACATGAATGGCTTTAGCCCCTTCAAACAGACGCAGTTATAACGTGATAATCCCCTTTACTTGTTGCAAGACTTTCCTGAGCATCAAGGAACATCACTAATCTATTCAAAGGAAACGCGCAATTTTCAGCAAAATATAAGAGGTAATCTTTAAATAGGAAACAGTTACAGGTCTATCAAATAAACAAACAAATTTTAAATCACTATCAAGCAATAATCCCAGTTTCCAGATACCAGTTTCATGGTCTTTTTTAGAAGCAGCTGCCATGCACAGTGCAGTGCCAATAGGGTTTGGAATGTCAATTGCCTCAGCAATCTCATCAGAGGTTGCAACTTCCACCCATCTTTTCACAACAGCCACATTCCATGTTGCCACAGACAAGTGCAGTGGTCTGTAACATCAAAATCCACAACAGTAAGAGCAGATGTTTGTGTTTTCTCATGAGACTTGAACAAAGACATATCTAAATTCAACATCAATGTCACAGTAACTAGAAAGCATTTAATATTCCAAAGGATAAAAGGACTTCAAAAAAAAAACAAAAGGAATCTCGTCCCCAACATTCATCTATACTACCTCAAAAAATTTGAAACCCAACCATGTAGCAAAAGCTCATAGCTAGCTCTCTTAAAAGCTTTAGGAGTGAAGGAACATAGTTCCACTCTTGATCAGTGCTAAACTAGCCAGTACAGTGTACTTGAGCCAAAGGCTACGCTCAACATTGAGAAACTAAATTAGGTATACGTCACCTTGGGGATCCAAAAGCCCAAAAATCCCTCAGAGTTTGGTGAATGTTGAATCAACTTAAAGAAAAAAGATGCTTGAAGCGATTCTCCTTTCTACATTTGTATCAATGAAGCTAAACAATCCAAGTTATAGTGCATGATTTACCAGGAAATTGACTAGCATCAAGCATTAACTGTGATTGAGGAGATCATTTGAAGCAGCACTTAGAATCGCATAAGTGCAGATTAAAATAATAGGTATGTCATAAATTAATGGGCTGGGCTTGTATTGGTTATTCTACTCTTGTACTTGAAATACTCGTATTAGTATAAGTAGACGCATGAGGGAACCCAACATTGTAAGTCGGTGATCCTATTCAAAATTCTCTCTTCTTCATAACTAATGAAAATTGAGATGGTCATGGCCATCTCATATGAGATGCACGCGCTTCATAAATCCAAAAAGAGCTTTCAATTAATCAATTCCCAAATTTGTACCCTTGAGAGCTTTAAACCACTTAGCAAAACCCTAATTCTAATTTAAATACAAAAACCTACCCGCTCTTGTCCAGTACAAATTACCCTTTAAAATTTCACAAAATAAATCATTATGACATTATTCCACGCACATTATAATATAAAGGCTGTTATTGTATTTCTCAGCAGTTAATTAAAATTAATTATTGAATGTTTTAACTACTCAACATGCATATCCTACACTCAAAGGATAATCGGTGGATTTGATCCCCAAAAAAAAAAAGGAACAAAAACAAAAGAAGAAGAAGAAGGGGTGGGAGGATAAAAACTCCTACGTCAGATTCTTCGAATTTAAGATGCCCATTGATCTGCTGCCTCCATTTTCCAATATCACAAGAGCACAGTCTGTGTACTTTTTGGCAACTGCTCTATGCAGTACAGTTTCTCCTTCATCATCCACTGCATTAGGATCCGCTCCAGCCAACAGTAATTCCTGTTATTTTTTCACGACAAAATTATATGAAAACAGCTCTAATAAAGACAAATAAGAATCAGAGTACAATTCATGTAAAACATACTCGCATGCAATCTGGCTGTCCATGATAAGCACAAACATGGGCAACAGAAGGGCCAAAGCCATCTCTCAACCGAGACCTTACATTAGCATTTCTTTTTATAAGACTATGGACACATTCTGGAGATCCAGCTGCCAACGCAAAAACAAGAGGAGGATCTCCCTCTTTGTCCAAGACATCTACATTTGCCTCTCTGTACTCCAAAATAGCTTCAACAAGTTCAGCACTACCGCGTCTACAAGCCAGATGAAGAGCAGTTTGTCCATCAGCATTTTGTGCTTCCAATAAAGACGACAGGTAGTTGCTACCATTTTCTGATGCAGCCCTTGCAAGGAGATCCCTGTATCAAAAAGGAGAGATCATAAACAGAAAGAGCAAGATCAAAATGAGCCTAAATAAAAGCAAATTGAAGCAGATCAGATGTAATTTGCCATGCTGACTAACCTAACACCTCTAACATCCCCTTCAGATACAAGTCGATGAAGATGGTTTGGGTTTTCTCGTGGAACTTCTGGCTCATGTAGAGGGGAAGGCTCTACCGCATTTGACACAGATGATTGAACAATGTCACTATGAACAGAAATAACACAATGACAGTTAATGAATATTGATGTAAATTGTGTATGTCGCTCTCATTCACAAGAAAGCTCATAAATAAATATAACAGGCCATACAATCTACTCTTTGGCTTCCCAATCAGATGCCATAAAACCAACTTAGAAGGTGTAAATCATTGTTTACAGTAATTCCAACTCACTTATCAGGGCTTGCAGGAGGACTGCGCGGTATCTCTTGCAAATGACGAAGAAATATTGCTAACATTGCATTAAAACTGGGCCTTTTGGCTGGTTTGAACTGCAAGCACTCTCCAATCATCTTCCACAATTCTCTTGGTATTCCACCACCAACCACACTAGCATACTGCGGTGGCAGTTTCTTTCCCTTGACAACTGCTCGATAGATTTCTTCTGCACTTAAGCCAGACCATCTGCACAAGCAAAGGTCTTCCACTGAGACTTTCTAAAATATGAACAGTATAAATATTTGGGTATGAAAAAACAAAAATTCATAAATAAAGAATGAGTTGCTCCACGTACGGAACAGAACCCGTGCACATTTCCACCAATGTACAACCAAAACTCCAGGCATCTGACTCTGCAGATATACCTATTGCATCATCCCAGAACAAATTTAATGATTTCTTCACAGGTTCCCAAGCCTCTGGAGCTGTGTAATGTGGGCTGAGCATTATACACTCCATGCATGAATGGATCTTTGAGGAGTTATCACATTCCAGTCGGGCCTTCCGACAGGAAGGCTTCTTCAAAATTGTGGCAAGTCCATAATCCGAAATCACTGCTCGGCCATTTGCATCAAGAAGAAGATTGGATGGTTTGAGATTCATGCAAACAATACCAGCAGCATGAAGCTCAGCTACCCCTCTAGCAATGTCTGCCCCATATCTATATTTGGCAAAAACTAAGTGTCACCACCTCAACTCTAATAATTATCATGTAAAATTAGCATGCAACAGGGAGAATTCAAATTCCATTTATTTAACTTCAAAGCTAGCTAAATCATATGAATAAGATGACATGAAATCAGGACATGGGTGCCCTTGTTCTCATAAAATTGTTTCCCAAAGAATTACTCAACTCTTCCATTGTGTTCACGCAGAGGCTACACGAAAGCACCAAGGCAGCGGACAATGATAGTTTTAAATGTTAAATAAAACATTCTATGCTAGCCTTAGTCTAGATGATAGCGAAGATACAGTTCGTCAGTTTTCCTCCAAATTAACATTAAAATTTCATCATTTTGCAGTGCATTCATCTTTTACTTGCGGATTTGCAGCATTATTCATCAAACTCCGATCGAGAAATTAATTCAAACTATTGAAGGAGAAAGACAATTTACTTTCTTTTTAATTACTTGTTACCAAGTTTAACAATAACATCCTCCCTACGGGTCAACAAAAAATCCCATCAGATAGAAGCATGCTTAAGCCAAAATTTATAACAGAACAGCAAAAAAGAAAGCGCAATTCAAAACCTTAGGACTTGATCCAAAGTAAGTCTGCCCTCGTTGCGCTGCATCTCCGACTGAACTGATCCATAACACCGGTCCATCACGAGACACAAACTCTCCTCCATCCTCATTGCCCCATGAAATGTACATACATTCCTGCACCACATTGAAGCACGACGCAGATTCTCAAGCTGCCCTTGCATCCAATCCAAATCCATCTCCTCCACTATCGTAGCCTTCTTCACAGCCACCTGATGTCGGCACCGTCCATTTGCACCACCACCACCAATCACCGCTGTCCACATTTCCATACCGGCCCTCCTCCCCTCTCCTAGCCGGCGCAGAAATTTCAACTCTTGGTGCACTCCGACCTCTATAACAGGTCCACAGCCGCCGGAGCTCGATGTTTGGGACCTGCGGCTACACCGGCGGCGCATGACCGAGTCCTCATCATTGTCCCCATCTTCTTCACCACCATCACCCACTTCCTCATCATCATCTGTGAAGTCACAATCGAAATTCGAACCCGACGCATTCGAAGCCGAATGAATAAGAGCCAGCACGGCGTAGTTCTTGCGCAGAGCCTGCACAGAGTTTCCAACGATGGACACATGGCGACACCTCGGACACGCTAGCGTCGTATCTGAAGACGCCGAGAACATTCTTGAGAGACACTCCCTGCAAAACCCATGCCCACATTGGAGCAGAAGTGGGACTCGCTCTTCCTCGTTGTACCTCGTTTGGCAAACCGAACAGCAGGGGACTTTCATATTCTCCTGCTCCCTGAACTTCCAATCTCAGACTGACCCGGAAAACAAAACCTTCACTTGCCTCAAACCCAAAGCAGATATTGTTCGATCGAAATTCGAGCTCCCAAAGATCTTATTCACGCAGAATTGAAGTTGATAGGAGGTAGAAATGGTAGATCCGCAACCGAATAAAAGAGGAAGATTGGAGAGAGAGATTAAGCTGGGACCAAAGTAATCAAATAAGCTAACGAAGGAAGAAATCTAGAGGGAGAGAGAGGCTCGGTGATAGAAGAAGTGGGAAGAGAAGAAAGAAAGGAGCGATATGCGAGGGATTTTGGTATTATAATCAGCTCTATCTAATTTCTTTTCCTTTTCTTTCGGCTTCTATGGAAGGGGGCTTAGGTGGGTAATGCAGTGGGCTGGCTGCTCCTGCTTGGACTTTCAAGTCCCCAACCCGTCCCTCTCGTCTGCTTGTACAGTACATATTCATATAATAATAATCCTTTTCTTTTTAATTATAAAATCTCATTTATATAGAATAAATAAGATTTTATAATTTTATTTTGGTTACTTAATTTTAAAAAGTATACTTTTAGTTCTTTAACTAAACAATTATTAGTCTTAAATAATAATTTTTTATAACAATCATGATTATTTTGAATATTAAACTTAATATATTAGTATTTAGTAATACTTCATCAACATTTATGAGCTAAATATCATCATTTCTTGTTAACAGTTTTAAGACTAAAAGATTAAAGGTTTATATTCTAAAGATAAGGGACTAAAATAAAATATTGTATAAAGCTAGAGGGCCAACGAATAATATATCTATGTGCAATTTATGTATGATCACACAAGTGCAAGTTTTTCAACGGGACGAGACGCAACATCACCAACTAGGAGTGCTTATATCTAACTTTAATATCTGATAATAACTCGAATGGCATTACTATTTTTAATTAAAAAATAATGTGCCTAAGAGAAAAAATTTACAATTTTTATTTATATTTATTAATTATTTAATGTTAGTATAATATAAGTAATCATTAATGGATAATTTTAAAAATAAATAATATATATAAGTTTTGTAATTTTGCATAATTTTATTAGAAACTTTTGCTACAATATTATTTGGCTATGAGAGATATTAAATTTTAAGTAAATAATTATTTTATAATTGACTCATATTAAATTCTGGATTTATGATTATGTTAGTAACTTAGAAAATTGATCATGATTAGATCATATATATTAATGGAATAATTGTAAATATGATTCAAGAAATTGTAAGATTGAAGCAACAGCTAAGTGATTGGAATTAGAAAAGGAAAAAAAAAATATAGAGGGTATGACTTCTCTGCACAAAATGTATGATCTATTATGGTGGGCTATTGGATTATATATTTATATTTCATAATTGAGATTTGATGATTTTTAATATTTAAATTAATCTATATCACTGAACTTGGATTGGAATTAAAAAAATGTTTGTTTTTTTTTCCCAAAAAAAAAAAAAAGGAACCTTGATAATCATGATTGAATTTGAAAGGCCTTGTTTTAGGATATAAAGAGAGGGGATGGTGAGAGTTTTATCTAAGCATTCTCTAATTATTACACTATCTTTTTTTTAAGTTGTGCCTTAGTTGAGACGTATATGAAGCCTTGTAAGAGATTTGTTATGGATATTTAGTCATGTTCTCTAAACATAAATCATGGGTAATATTACTTTATGTGTAAGATTATGGTCTCTTTGAATGATGAACATTAACTAAATTATCCACATGTTGTCTCCACAAAGCCTTGAAATGCTATGAGAAGGTCTATGTAATGCATTGGGAATGAAAATTATGATTACTATCCCATCCAGTTTATAATATAAGTCATTTTAACATATTTGTTAATATAAAAAAATGGTAGTTGGTTTATTAAATGTGCTTAGTTTATTAAATGTGTTTCAAATTCAATTTTTTTTTTCAATTTTACCCATACTAAATTAGGTTGTGAAGGAGAGAGAAAAATACAATGACAACTAAGCATGAATTGCAAGAACATAATTGACAAATAAACATTAAATATTTTTCAAATGATTTACACTTTGGATCAAATTTGACTTATATTATGGAATGAAGGGAGTATATGGGTTTGTAAGTGATTTGCCCTTGATTAGAATTTTAGTTTGGTAGGGTTTGAGATTGACGAGGTTAAACAAAACATTCCTTAAAAGATACCTAGTTCATATTTCCAATTTTTTTTATGATATTCTCTAATCCCACTTATATAAGTTTGTTCAATTCTAGGTAATAACAATCAATCTCTCACATTAAACACTATTTTAATAAGTTTTCTCAATCTCAGTCTCAATCTTAATCATTGTCTCTCATTTTAAATGCTCTATACCAAACGCGACCAAACTAAATGCTCTATACCAAACGCGACCAAACTATATATCTGGTTTCTATATATAGGACTAGAGGGAGTACAATTTATTACTTTTTTTTGGGTCATTATTTCTCGTTATTTTTTCCTAAACATATATGTCATAAAATTGGCATGATTATTGTAGTTGATTTCTTGGGTGGCCGGAGGACTCACAGAGACTCATTTAATATGATCGATTCCAACAAGCTTTGCAAACCTTTGAAATTTGGAGGCTTGGACTTTTAAGATATATAATAAAGGAATTTAACAACCAACACTTATGGACCGGGCATTTAATAGAAAAAGATATAAGGAATGAAATCTTTCTCAAAAGGAAGGAACCCCAAATCCCAAGGAAGTTTTAGACAATGCCTCAAGAATGTATGCACTCAAATTAGATTGTATTTGGCTTTTGGTTTAGTCCAGAAGAAGAGCAGTAGAAGGCTGGTTGCAACTAGGAGGTGAAATAACTAGCAGATGATCTTTAGAATTAGTCTTTTAAATTTGTCTCAATTATTGATTTAATTTCTAAAGCTTAATTTTTATCAATCAAATCCCTGAAGTTTTATTACTGTCTGCGGTTAGTCATTTATGATTTGAAGATGTATAATCCTAAACACATGTATTTGGCGTAATCTTTAACTCCAGAATGACAAGCTTTTTATGGATCGTAGAAAAAAATTGTAGAAGCGATGATGATTAAATATAAATATGAAATTGTGTGTGAAACTTTAGAGACTTGGTTATAAAAATCAAACTTTAGAAACCAATCGATAACTGAGGCGATTTGAGTTAAACTTCAAAAACCAGTTGTTAATTAAGACAAATTTGAGGGACCAAATTTCTATATTTGATCATAGTGAAGTGGGCAAATAAGTGATTTCAAATTGTTTCATGCCAAAAAAATCCTATTTTGCTGGAAGATCGTTTGCTTGGATTTGCTATTTGAGTAGGATGAGAATTTGGGCAAAAAAAATTAATGTTCTTGGAAGAAATTAGGAAAGAACGTAATCCCTCCAATTTTAAATTTACGAGTTCTGTTTTTATAAATATAAGATCTTATATATACTATTTTTCTTTCAAATTTAAATTTTTTTTTTTTAACTATCGAAGTTCTTCTAATGATGCCAAGTTTCTTATATAAATTATGGGGGGAAAAAAACTGTACCTTTTTTTCCTCTGGAGAACCTTCGTAATTGTTTGTAAACTTTGCTTATATTATAATCATGTTCAATAGTAATATCCCTTTTTACCCAAAAAGGAGAAAAGTATGGTGGTTTTTATTTTTTAAAAACAAATATCTTAAAATAATTAATGATTGTTATTAAATTAATAAAAACGTAATATATAATTTTATTAATTATAAAAATAAATTGCTAATATTTTGTCTTGAAAAATTATTTTCTAATTAATAAATATTTGGATGGTTAATAATATAAAATATAAATGAAAATATATGCTTATTATATTGAAAAATATGAATAAGAAAATTATTGATCAAGTGATTTTGAACTTAGAAGGGGATAGTATTATCATTTTATATTTATTATTGATAACACCGTCATTTTATATTTGTTATCAGTAGCGTAGATAGGCTAAGTTCACTTCCATTTTGCGTTAATTATATATGCATCCCTTACATTTTTAAAGTTTTATTTACCTCCGCTGAAATTAAGGATGACATGACATAATTCTTTCTCCATTCATTAATTGACCATTAAGTCATATATTTTAGACTAAGACACCTTTCGTTCAAAATAGATACTTCTTTGATTCTTAATATAAGATATAATTAATTGATTTGAGTAAATTAATGATGTTAATTAAATTAGTTAATATTATATATATTTTTTAAAACACTCTAATCATCTTTCTTGATTCCCTCTTTTTTTTCTCCTACTTGATTATTGTAAAGAAAATATTTATAGGTTTAATTTGAGAAAAAATTGATGAACATATAAAATAGGTATCACATATAGGGCCAACATTAACTCTCAAATAAAATCATATATTAAGGACTTGAGGAGTATTATTTAAAAAGCAGTTCGGTCACATAAAAAGTTATAATTATTTTAAATGGTTTTGAAAAGAGTAGAGGGTTTATTGTTACTTAAATTTTATAAATTTTAATACAATTTTTATAAGATATCTATTTAAATATTATAATATTTAATTATTTAAATTTGTTTTTAATTGGGAAAAGAATTTAAATTTTTCACATCATTAAAAATAATAAAATCAAATATTTTGAAATTTTTAACAGAATATTCCGTGTTACTAGGGCCGTTAAGAGTGGGTTTTGAAAAGAGCAGGGGTTTTTAATTTAAAGGGAAAATATTTTACCGAAGCAAGCAAACATATATCTTGGTGTTGGAGTAGTATCTTGGAGGGTCGAAATTTTCTGATGAAAAATTTGCGTTGGAAGGTTGGGAATGAGATCTCAGTGAAAGTGTGGAAGGACAAATGGATTCCTGGTCTACAACATGCTAATATGTGGAATCTAGATGCAATTGAAGGGTGCATTTCTGATATAGGCAAAGAGGAGATTTTGAAAATCCATTTATGCAATGGCATGGTTGAAGATCTCATCTGGCTACCTTGCAGGGATGGTGAATATTCTGTGAAATCTGGTTATAAAATAGCAAGGAAGAGTTTAAGAAGAAAGCAGAAAAGGGGCCATGAATGCTCTTTTCAGATGCAAGTCTTCTGTGTATGGGGTTTTGTATGTCCCCCTAAAAATGAAACATTTCTTATGGAGAGTTCTCATTGGCGGACTTTCTACTAAGGAAGTCTTGTTAAAAATGAAGGGTAGTGACTCTCCACTCTGTCCCAAATGTCTAGAAGAAGTAGGAAGCTATCAGCATTATTATTCTTCTGTTAATGAGCACAAGCTGGCTGGTTTAGCAATTTTTTTTTATTCTATACAATTTAAATACATTCACACGTATAAATATGACAATGTTAAGTTCAAACTTAGATCTCATCCAAACATAATAGGTGGTGTTACCACTGAAACAACTTATCGTTGTCAAGACAGTTCTTTGAGTATAAGAACTCATAAAAAAGGCTTTAAGAGTAATATGCATTGGTTTTGGAGGTATTTGGAAGCAGTAATAATTTGGATGAAAGGGGGAAAGCTACGTATGCTTTGATTTGGTGGGGTGTTTGGAAGAGGAGATGTGAATGAATGTTTAATGGGGAAAATGTGGATGGAGGAGGGTAATTAGAGAAAATCAGGAGTTGGTTTATGAATGTTTTGAGGCCAAACAGAGGGGTGAGAAATCAGATTCAGCTGAGGCAAGGAACAATGGAAGATTGTTACAGTGGCCAGGGCCTTTGGTAGGGAAGATAAAGATAAATGTTGATGGTGCTTTAATTTTATCAGCGCTTCAAGCTTTGGCCGTACAGGAATGATTTCCAGAAATAATAATGTAGATATGGTGGGTGAATTAGGAAGGAAAGTCTGCTTTGCTTTAAAGGAAGGATTATTAGCTGTTAGCAGGCTCTTTGGAAACTGATTGGGAAGAGTTATACAATTTGATGAGTGGGAAAAAGAAAAAGACCTGTGACTACGAATGTGGCCTGAGGGATGGCTGGAACCAAAAAACATCTCCTTTAACCGATATCATGCTTGCTGATGTTTCTGGAGTGGGTGGCTCCTGGGGTGATTTTATATACTACCTCCGATTCTAATTATAAGAGTTAATTGACTAATTTGAAGAAATTAAGGAAAGAAGTTAAGTTAATTATTTGTAATAAATAAGTGTTGTCTTTCTTAAAATATCCTTACTAATCAAGTTTATTGATTAGAACTATTATTATTAGAAAGACTATCTTGGGGAAAAAATGTATAAATATGACAAACAAAATGGATTAGAGTCTTATATTTAGGACCAAAATAAAAGTCAAACAAGGTTTTATATCAAGGACCGGAGGTAGTATAAGACATTCTTCGGGTCTTTAATATACAAGTTAATTAAGAAGTTGACGTTGATCCTATATATAAGACTTATTTTACATGTTTATCAATTTTTTTCCCAAATTAACACAATTGGTAGTTCCTTAACAATAATCAAGTAGGAGAAGAAGGGAAGAAATTAAGAAAGATACTTAGGGTGTTTTACAAAAAAAAAATCATATTAACTAATTTAATTAATATTTTTAATTTACTTAAATTAATAAATAGGATAAAAACATAATATATTCAGAGAGAAGTTGCATTAATTAATTCATTAGTCACTGGACCTTCCCAGATGCTTTTTCTGCGCATGTTTTTTTTTTGAAAAGATTAATTTTTTTATCCTTTAAATTTTTACTCATTTGTAGCTCAATTTTTCAACTATAACTTGATGTAAGTCAATTCATGAATTTTTGATTTACCTATAATTCAGTGCTTAATCTTTTCACATATAATAATTTAATCGTTATAATATATAATTTATTTTTATCTCTCAAATAATTATCCAAAATGGCAAAAAAAATATTACTTAATAACACCATTAAAAATTGTAAACATGTCACCCAGCTCAGCTAATGCGTATTTAATAAAATCCTTTAAAGGGGGGGAAAAAAATCAGGTGCTGAGTTCTGCGACTTGACCGTCTCCGTCCATCCAGCAGAAATGAAACAAGCACTCAGCCACTATAAAACTGGACTCCTCCTCCCCTTGCTCTGGCTCCACTGCTAACTCCGGCAGCTTCTCCCTCCCTTCCACTTTCTGGATGCTCTCTCAACCCAATAAGAAAACCGTGAAAGTTTATTCCAGCCCGTGGAGACCCATGTGATGACACGCCCCGTTGCTCAGTTTTTCGAGAATTGGCGAAGTCATCTAGGCATTTAAGATAAAGGGTGTGTTTGGATGAAACCAAATCATAGTCTGGAGAATAGATTCTGAAAAAAATAGATTTTGGGAAGAATAGATTTTGTGAAAAAGTAATTTTGAGAAGTGTGAGTGTTTGGATAGTTGTTATTAGAAGTATTTTTTATATATACAAATTGGCATAAATTAATATGATAATTATAGAAAAATATATTTTATGATATATTTTAATTTGAAGGAATAAAATTGTTAATAATATATTTTTTATTAACATATATTAATAATATATAAGATAATATAATTAATAAATAATTAATATGTATATATATTTAAAGATATAAGATTAAATATGTTTATAAAAAATATGTTTATAAAAAAAACAACAAGATACATATCCTATAGGCTCTCACACTCTCCCTTTTTTCTCCAAAAGTAAAAAATTTCTGCTTTTCCCAAAACCATGGTTTTGGAATCAAAACCATGGTTTTGATTTTTTTTAAGGGTGTTTGGCTAACATTTTTTCCAAACCATGATACCATTGGGTTGGAGGGAAAAAAGAGAATTTTATGAGAATTACAATCAAATTGTAAAGAAAAAAAAAGTAATTATTAAAAAATCTTAATAATAACCTAAGCAGTTTAATAGATACTACTTCCAGTTCTAATTATAAGAGCCAATTGACTAATTTGACGAGATTAAGAAAAGAAGTTAAATTAGTTATTTGTAATAAATATGTGTTATTTTTCTTAAGATATCTTTGTTAATCAAGTATGTTGGTTAAAACTATTATTGTTAGAAAGATTACTTTAAAAAAATACATAAATATGAGAGATAAAATAAATTAATATTTTATATTTAAAATTAAAATAAAAATTAAATAAGATCTTATATTAAAGAATGGAGATAATAAGTTTTAAAATAAAAAAACCACAACTTCTTGAATTTATTTTATAATTTTTTTCCTTTCTTAGATTCTTCCGATATTTTAATCCATTAGCATCGGCAACTGCGCGTCTGCGCCTTGTGGCTGTGTTTGGAGTGCCTCCCCAATCGCGTCCTTGCGCGTGGGCCATGCTCATCAGAGCATCGCACCATCACAAAGCATCGAACAAAATAGACAAGTTTATACGGTTTTTACAGGAGCAGGGTGCTTGTTTCACTTCCGCCGGATGGACCGAGACGGTCGAGTCGCAGAACGCAACGCCAAAAATTTTTTCCCCTTTAAAATTTTTTATTAAACACGCATTAGCTTAGCTGGATGACAGGTTTACAATTTTTAATGGGGTTAATTCTTTAAATGAGACAATTAAATAACCCAAATCCATATTTGAGTTGTTAAATTTATCAAAACTCTAATCAGATTCATAACTAAAGAGAGATTTAATGATTTTATGAAATGATTCTAATACCCATTTCATTATAAACCTGAAAAAGATGATATTTTTTATCATTCCTCTAAATAAGGAAAACTTGACGTCTACCATCACAAAATTGGAAAATCGATTAAGGAGGTAATGATAAGTTAATTTTTATATTAAATTTTTCTTCCTTAATCTTGATAGTTTCATCCCAATAGAAAAATTGTTAATTTAGAATTGAAACGTATTAATTACAAAATAAAAAATGTTAATTTTCAAAGTTAGATTATGATATTATTCAAAGGCATATTATAAATGTGTTATAGAGACAGAAAATTGTTAGTAATTTAGAATTAAAATGTGTTTAACTATGAAACGGAATATGTTGATTTTCAAGATTGTATTGTGATCAAGTTTTATTCAAATGCTTATTACATGTGTGTTATGCAGACAAAAGTTGTGAATTTAGAATTTAAATGTGTTAACTGTAAAATTGAATATGTTAATTTTTAATATTGTATTGTGATCAAGTTTTATTTAAAAACTGTGTTTTAAAAATATAAAACTGCTAATTTAAAACTAAAACTTGTTAACTATATAATTGAACTTATTAATTTCTAATGTTATGTTGTGATCAAGTTTTATTCAAATTGAGACATGTTAAGTGTGAAATGAAACATGTTAATTTAAAATTTTTCTCTCTTAGTTTCTAATGAAAGAGGTATTAGAGCTGTTTCATAAAATTTTAAAATCTTTCTTTAGGTCATGTAACCTGATTAAGAGTTTGACAAATTTAATAATCTAAATAAAAATTTGAGTTATTTAAGTATCTTTTTAAAAGATTTTTTTCCCCATGTCCTTGATTATCTGAGAGCTAAAAATACATTATCTATAATATAGATTAAATTATTAAATGCGAAAAGATTAAGGATAGAGTTATAAACGAGTCAAAAGTTTAAGGATTAAGTTGTATCGAATCATAGTTGAAAGATAGAGTTACAAATGAGTTAAAATTTAAAGGATAAAAAATTATTTTTTTAATTTTTTTTATAAAGTTATTTCTGTGTGTTACTGTTGGGTTGTCCTGTTAACAGGGGTTTTTTTTTTTAGCGTTTTTGTTGGCTTCCCGTGTGTGTAATACCTACTATTTTGTTTTTTACACCAGTAAAATTGATTTTTTTGGGAAAAAAAGAAAAGAAACGAGTTTTGGGTACGTTATTGCTTCTACAAAAGTAACTTAATTCAAAATTGATTTATTAATTTTGTCTCTACAGTTAACATCTAATATTCCTTCACAATCTTATTTAGTATAGAAAAACTAAAAAAAAAATTTCAATTTGAAACATGTTTAATGATTTAACTACCATTTTTTAATATTGATGAATTGATTACGGAGAGAATTTTATATAAAGAAATTTAAAATTATTGAATTTTAAATCACGTTTAGTTATTACTACCTCCGATCTTAATTATAAAAGCTATTTGACTAATTTAAGGAGATAAAAAAAATAAGTTAAGTTAGTTATTTGTAATAAATATGTGTTGTTTTTCCTAAAATATCCTTGCTAATCAAATTTATATGCTAGAACTACTATTATTAGAGGGAGTACTTTAGGAAAAAATACATAAATATGAGAGATAAAGTGGACTTGAAATTTCATGATTAGGATCAAAATAAAAATCAAATAAGGTTTCATATTAAGCACCGGAGGTAATATATTGTAATAGATTTTGATAATCCTTACCCTACAAATAATAACATACTTCTATAAAAAAATTTTATTTAAAATTTAATAGTTTCAAGTTCTTTTATTATTTATTTATTTATTTATTTCCGCCTTAATCAAATTCATGGCTTTTGGGTACCCATGTTTCTCCAAGTCCAACGTTGGTGTTCTTACAGCAGCTTCTCTCATCCTCCCTTAAACACTGCCATCCACTTTTTCTTTGCCTCCTCAAATCTTTTCGCCGAATTTTTTATTTACGTTGATAGCACCACTGATTTTTTTCACAGTAGTGATATTTGGGGCTAACAGCGATGATATTTGGAGGCAGAGATTGATTCTGAGAAACAAATTTTTCAGTTCAAATAAACATTGCCAGAGTAAGGAGACGAATTGAAGAAGAAGAGCGTTGAGCATTGTTCAGTGGTTCCCTCCGTTGCTGGTGTTGGCGCAATCAAGTCGTCGGATTCTTCAAATAGTCGCGCCAGGCCACAAAATGGTCGATGCATCATACCAGAATTTCCTGCACTTTCTGGTGATAACAAAGGTTGTTTTTATCATTTCAACAAACTCTCCCTGGGGAGCAGGTCTCCAGCCAAATTTGGGACGAAACCAGTTTCCGTCAATTGCAGGAAACTAGTCTCCGTCCTTGCAATTGTTCTTTCCTTTCCATTGTCGACCAAACGTTGCTGCCGCCGGAAGCTACCAGCTTTTCTTTCTCCCTCATCGTGTTCCAGGCTTCTATCCTTGTGGTAGCTCTCTTTCCTTGTCTCGTTTTTCTAGTTCCACTGTCTATCATCCTTACAATGAATTTCCATTTCATTTGCTACCCTCTTTATTGCTTGCTTTACAGAAAAGCATGTTGATTCTCCATTATTAGTTCTCCAGAAAAGTTTGGATCTATGATCTTTAGGAATTTCCTTGTGTGGGATTGAAGCTAAGAGCGAGGACGATAGTTGAAGCGCTGATCGTGATATTTTAAAAGCAATGGAACTTCGTCTAAAACACGTTATCTTCGATCTCTGAGTTATGTTTAGGAATGCAAAGACGTATTGCGAATATGATGGCACTAGTGCACGTGGGAATGTAGAGTTAACTATGGAGGTCTCATATTTGCCGTTTGTTAATTAATAATTGTTAATTATTAATGAATATCGAGTTAAATTGATTTTTCAAGAATTGTTGTTTGCTCTAAAAATTTGTTTATTATTTTTCCCCCGAACTGTGATGGCTGAAAATTTGTTTGTTGATGGGTTGGTCAGTGTTGGTTGACCATTGTTGCATAGTTTTCAATTAGCTTGCTTACTTTATAAAAATGAAATTTATAAAGCTGAATTTGTAGCTATGTGACGACAGTAATTGATAGCTGTTTCATCTTAATTTTAATACTCCTCTTGCAGTATTAGCATTTGACAACATGTCAAAACAACTTGACATCCTCTTTTTGGAGGAATGGCTAAGGAGCAAATGCGGTGCTGCTAGCAAAGTAAATCCTAGAAACTCTCATTCCCCATCTGCTAGAGCCATTATTCAGGCATGGGCTGACCTCAGGGACTCCCTTCAATATGAGACTTTTAGTTCCCATCATCTACAATCTCTTAAAATCCTTGTCAATTCTCAAACATCTCTCCATGTTGCAGACCCCCAGGCGAAGCTGCTTATTGCCATTCTTTCGTCTCCAAATCGTTCTCTTCCGTATGAGTCCTATCCTTTAATGTTTAGGCTTCTATACATATGGGTGAGGAAAACTTTGAAGCCTACTTCATCTATCATTGATTCAGTAGTGGAGGTCCTCTCTCGCCTCATCTCTGTTCAATTTGATTCTAGAAAAGGTCCTTTCTTCTTTTCTGAAGTTATTCTTCTACTAGGTGGCATTTCCTTTGTGCTCTCTTCATCTGAAAGATCCAAGACAACGTGCTTGGACTTACTGGCTAGACTGCTGATAAAAGAGTATCAATTGCTTGGCTTATTTACAGAACTTGTGCCTGATGTTCTGGCGGGAATTGGGTATGCTTTGTCTTCATCTGTGACAGTTCATAATGTTTCCATACTGGACTCATTATTTGAAATTTGGGGCAAAGAAAATGGGCCTCAAGGCAGTATTTCTCACGGATTGATGATTTTTTATTTGATTGATTGGGTCATGTCAAACTTGGTTAATTTCCGGTTTTTGGATAAAATACACATGTTTTGCCAAGAAGCTTTTCAGAAATTTAAGGTAAAGTATGCTTCATTTGCTGTTTTCATGGCTGGGGCTGGAGTTGTGAGGGCTTCAAATAGTTCTATGTCAGGCAATATGAAATTTGATACCATATCTGAAGTGAGGACTTCTGCAATTGTTTCAATGGAAGCTTTAGCTAGCAATTTATCATCAAGGATGTTGAGACCTGATATGTCAAACTTGAGCGATGATCGTAGAGACAGACTTTTTCTCCAGTGTGTCTCATTAGCATTGCCTCGAACTGGCTCATTTTCTGGACATTCCTCTTTTTTTGTTTGCCTTGCTTTGGCATTGTTAAAGGAAATACTTCCATTGCCTTATATGTGCAAGTCTGCACTTGAATTGTCAGGAGTTTCTGGTGGACTGAAGCTAACTGAGATCAAAGAACATCTAGATAGTATCCTCTTCAAGGAAGCTGGAGCTGTAACAGGGATCTTCTGCAATCAGTATGTCTCAGCAGATGAAGAAAATAAGGATGTAGTGGAAAATCTTATATGGAAATACTGTCAAGATTTGTACTGTGGATACAGGAAAGTAGCTTTCTTTTTTAAAGGCAAGGAGGATAAACAACTTGAGGGTTTGGGGAAAATTGCTGAATCTGCTTTCTTAATGATTGTGGTTTTTGCATTCGCTGTCACAAAGCATAAGTTGAGCTCCAAGTTCACCCAAGAAATGCAAATGGATGTCTCGTTGAAGATATTAGTATCACTTTCCTGTGTGGAATATTTTCGTCATGTCCGTTTGCCAGAGTATGTAGAAATAATTCGCAAGATAGTTGCAAATGTCAAGGAGAATGAGCATGTTTGCACATCTTTTGTTAAGTCCATGCCTTCTTATGTTGAATTGACAAATAGTCCAGGTGTGATTTATCATTTTAAGAAACCTAATTTATTTTCTCTCTTCAATTGGATCTATGATATGTTTTCCTCATTCATTTTGATTATCTTGTTTTTACTGATGCTTAACATGTCTTCTAGACTTTACTCTGGACCAGAAAACCAAATACATATGGTCTAAGGATGAGGTGCAAACAGCTCGCATTTTGTTTTATCTACGAGTCATTCCAACTTGTATTGAGCATTTGCCCAGCCATGTATTCAGGAACATGGTAGCCCCAACAATGTTCTTGTATCCTACATCAAAATATTGTTACTGTATGTTTTCGTTCTGTACTCATGTTGGTACTGTGGTCTCATGATCATCTGCTGCAAATTTGCTTCCTTATTCAAGTGAAACTAGATATATGGAACACCCAAATGGAAAAGTATCTCGGGCGTCACATTCTTTGTTTATGGCATTTATTTCTCTGGGAGAAGAATCTGAAATGAATGAGGGATTATCATTGAAGGAGCAGCTTGTTTTCTATTATATAGAAAGATCCTTATTGGTATCTTAATCAACTGTAATTAGGTCTTAAATTCGAGACTGATAACTTGGAAACAGTTCTAATCGTTTATGGAACATGAATACAGGAATATCCAGGCATAACTCCTTTTGAGGGAATGGCTTCCGGAGTTGTAGGCATTGTTCGACATCTTCCTGCTGGAAGTCCTTCTATATTTTATTGCATCTACAATCTTGTTGAGAAGGCAGATAGGCTCTGTGCTGAAGTCCTTGCTAATGATGCTGATGCTTGGAAAAAGTTGCAGGGGGAGACAGAGCCTTGCAAGAAATTATTGGACTTGCTTTTGCACATAGTTTTTTTGGTTGACATACAAGTATGTTATTAGCTAATTTCTGTTCCCTTTTTTGTTTTCTTTTTGGGGAGGGGGTGGGGAGCATTCGTTTGGGAGCTAAAACCGTCATCTTGTTTACATCAATTAAAATTTACATCTGTTTTTGCCCATTTAATATGAAATGAAGTAGTGTGGATCTGCAATCAAGATGGACCTGTTAAGATTAATTATTGCATAATTCAGTGATTTGGATTGGCCATGCTGGAAATTTTCATGATCTCATCTTCATCGAGTGATGTCATTGAGTTAATTTAATCCAGCCTTTTACTGCTTCCTAGGTCTTGGTGGATTTAATGAAGTTGTTAGCACTGCTGATTACCAAGTTACCACGAGAGGCCCAAAACACGGTTCTCAATGAGTTATATTCACAGGTGGCTGAATCTGACGATGTAATACGAAAACCGATATTGGTTTCATGGTTGCAGTCATTATCTTACCTTTGCACAAAGGCTTCGCAGGAAAATGGAGCCACCAAAAAGAGCCCTAGTGAAGATAACTTTACTTTGGCCCATATTGCCGACCCCAGAAGCTGGGTGAAATTAACTTCACGACTCTGAGGCATTCAGATCCAGTGTTTTGTGCTGGACCTTCTCTTCTAGCCTGCAAATTCTCTTGTCACATATCACGTCAATACATTTTTCACTGCATATGATAGATTTGAGCTGATTCTTATTTTGCTGCTTTAGTCTTTTGTTCTTACTCTATTAATCTTGTCGCTGCTACCTAAGGAGCCTAATAGATTTTATTAGCTATTTCCCCCGTGACATCGATTATTGCCAACCAAAAATTGCAGCTGGAGGGATGAGCAAGTTTAACGCTTGGCTTCTCCATCCTTTTCTCTTCTTGCGTGGTACTGAAATTGAAGCCAAAATGATAGGTGAACTTCATAGAACTTGCTTTGCTCGTTATTTTTCCATTCTCTAGCTATTTATCTTTTCTGGTGTTAAAACTTGTGGACGTAAGTGGTTTGGTGAGGTGTTTAGGTGTAATTAAGTACATTTTTAAAGGTAATTCCATCATGTGATTCCTTAGTTGTTGGGTTTGATTGGGAAAAAATTTAGTTTATTAATTTACATGCATTTCTGATTTTTGTGTATATATACTGGATCATACACTCGTTGAAGTTTTATCTCACTTCGTTTCCAATAAATGTCCAGGGGAAGCTTTAGGATTTGGCGAGGAGAAATCAATTTAAATAGATGCTAACATGGAGCATATATTTGAATGGACATGTATATATATTTTGTAGCTAGTCCTTTTGAAACTGTAATGTATATATGTACCTGTATGTATGCATGTCAAGTGTTTGAGTTTGAGATGTATGTAACTAACGTGTCTGGTTTAGCATCGACATGGAATTATGACGAGAAGCTATGAATATGCTTAGCTTTGTCCTCCGATATTTTATATAAATTATGTTGTGTAATAGAACTAGTAATACAGGCCGGCGATATGAGTCAGCTCGTAGCAGTGCGAGCCAAAAGGTTCCTAAACCCGCACCCGCCAAGGGCTTGCCTAGGTATACTTTTTTTTTTTAATAAAAATTATTATTATTTGTATAGGTTGAGTTTGGTTTGAAATGTTGAAATTGGATTTGAAGTTTTGAACTTGAGTAGTGGTTGCAATAAAATAATGTGAGAAATAATTTATAATTTGAGAAGATATTTTAAAAAAATTAGCACATATTTTTTTTCTAAATAATTGATTTGACTATTTTTTTATCCAAATTAATTAGGTAGATCTTTTATATGTGTAGTATATATTCAATTACATGAATGAGGTGATGTCAATATGGAATTTGAAGATCAAAATCCTTCAGCTACATTGTATAATCTACTACTCAAGTTACAAAAAAAAAAAAAAAAAACCTAGGTGGAGTGGGCTCAAAGTAGTGTGAGTTGGAGTAGCCCGTGTCTTGGCATGCCAATCCGAGCCTGTCAATTTTGGCGAGCTGGTAGATTGGGCTCGTGTATTACCGGCTTTATTGTGTAATGGCTTGCTATATTACTTAAGAAAGATATTATTAACCATAGACATTTTAGTTGTATATGAGATTGTTTAAGGAAAATTTAATTACTTCTCTTGACCTAATTTAAAGGTCTTGTATATAAAACTTATCTAATTTGTTTATCAATTTTTTTTAAATTAACCCCGATTGATATTTCCACTAATCAAGTAGGAAAAAGGAGAGGAAATCAAGGAAGATAATTAAAGTATTTTAAGGAAAAAAACATGTCATAATGACTGATTTAATTAAAATTTTTAATTCACTAAATTAATTAGTTATATCTTATATTAAGGATTAAAAGAGTATAATTTATCTTAGGTTGCATGGAAGTCTAACGGGTGGTAAGTTATTCTTAATACAGAGAACATTTTTTCCCCGTTGTTATTCTCAGCTGTCCTCACTCGAGCCGGAGGAGGATGAGGAATGTGCTAGAGGAGGCAGTATCAGCACGGGAAAAGAGGGAAGGTGGTGAGGATAGGGTGTTGGGTGATTTGGTGTTTCCGAGAAAATTGTTGAAAAATCCTTTATTTTAAGTTATTGCTCAAAGCTACCTAAAATTTGTACAAAAATTTAAGTGCAACTTTTATTCGGCTGTGTAATTTATATTCAATTACACCTGGGTTCTTATATTTTGCAATGGAGAATATTTTTAGCAAATTCTCATTTCTTTAATACCAATCTCAACAAGATGACGGCACCATAGGTAAAATAAGGTGCTGGGTGTTATGGCAATGATGAAGAAACAAGTTGATGAGGCAAAAGAAGCAATGGAAGAATGGCATAAATATAATCCTCTAGTCCTTAATATAGGACCCAATTGTTGAGTTGATTTTGGTCTTAAATATAAGACCCATTTTTCATATTTATCAATTTTCTCTAAATTACTCCTATAGATACTCCCTCAACCATAATCAAGTAGAAGAGGAAAAAGGGATATTAAGAAAGATGATTATGGTATATTAGAAAAAACGTGTCATATTTCTTATAATTAACTAACTTACCTAACTTTCTTAATCTAATCAAATTAGTTAAATGGGTCTTATGTTAAAGACTGGAAGAGTAGTTTAAGGAAGGAGAGAGTTTGGTCTGATATGTATAAAACGGATTAAGCTTGTGGGGGATATGTGAAGATTTTTGGGAATGATCCAAGAAGATTGGCAGATTATCTCGCACGCATGATAAGACAAAGGTAAATTATTGGGACTAAACAATTGATTTCTGTTTTCCTTTTGACGAGATGACAAAATTACAATAACGAATTCAACTTTTTTTCCTATTCAGCAACCAAAAAAAAAAAATCCGTAATATTAAGGCAGCTCAAGAGTATGAAATCTTGTCTAAGCACAGGCTAACAACTACATGGTCACAACCGCAAAGGATGTTGTCTGCCATTCTCCCTTTCAACTATGCTCTTCAGGAATGCAATGCCTAGACACCGGAATGGTATGGTTTTAGGTTGTTGGTTTGAGTACTCGTTCGTAGTTGTTTTTGTCATGTTGACAAGGTCTGTCTAGGTTTTAATATACTTGAAATTGAAATTCCTTCATTTTTTTTAAAATTCGTTTTGGGCTAAGGATCGAAAATTTATTAGGTTATCAAATAATACATAGTGCCATATAGTCAAAATAGGGTGTTTGTGAGGGGAAATGAGAGATATTTTGTTGCACCACATGAAAATATTTGATTTTTTTTTTTCTCGTTTCGTTCTTATGTGATATGCTGAGAATTTAATGCTTCTCAAGAGTGGATTTATTTCTCTTTTATTTCAATATACTACCTCCGATCTTTAATATAAGACCTCATTTGATTTTTATTTTGGTCTTAAATATAAGACCCCAATTCACTTTGTCTCGTATATTTATGCAATTTTTTCCCAAAGTAGTTCTTCTAATAATGATAGTTCTAGCCAATACACTTGATTAACAAGGATATTTTGAGAAAGACAACGCCTATTTATTACAAATAATTAACTTAACTTATTTTCTTAATCTCCTCAAATTAGTTAATTGGCTCTTATAATTAGGATCGGAAGTAGTAATACAAACTAGATCTTATATCAAAAAATAAATGTAGTATTAATTGTTTTTTTTAAAAGCAAAATGTGATAAGCTTAAACTTCATAAAAAAGAAATACTCCTCTAATTATTTTTTTGTGCCAAAACTCCTTTAATCATATTTATGAGTAACTTTTATTGATATATATTTTTTATTTCTGTCTTATAAATATAATCAAGGGAGTATAATTTAATTTTATTTAAGAATTTAAATATTTAAATGACTTCTTAAGACATTTAAAAGAGATGTTGAGAAGAAAATGCTATTGGCCACAAGATCACCAACCTCGTTCTCCATTGGATATTTCACATTGACAATATTATGCATTCCCTTCCTTTTCATTTCCTACCCATAAAATACAATCTTTGCCGCCAAAGGGCCCTTGCACTGGTAGTCTCGTCGTCTCCGTTCTCTCTCCGTATTGTCAGGGTTTAGGGTTTAGGCCGTCTATCTTAGTTAATCCATATAGTATGTGCTCTTTCGCATTCTGCTAGCACAATGCATGCTGTAAAGGGTGCCTGGGTGGGGCAAACTTTTGCCCTTGCCAAGCGCAATGAGTCTGAAGTCAGAAAATCAAGGATTCGCCGTTCGAAAGAGGAAAGGAAGGCTATGGTTGAAACCTTTATAAAGAAGTAATTATACTCTGCTCTCTCCTCATTCGATTGAGTTGTTCGGTTTCGAAATGTTCATCTTCTGTACTTTTTTTTAAAAAAAAAATTATAAAAGAACTTGTGCATTTCTTCTTTTCTCAAAAGGAATCTGTCTCTATGTCCGAATCTACGTTCGGTTTTTGCTAAAGAATCTTATTGACGGGGACACTAAAGCTAATTTTACATATGTTGCCCATCATACTCTGGTATTGGTTGGTAATGGGGGGTCATTCCGTTTAGATTTCTGGGATAATGTGTAGATGCCGGGAGTGAATCATGTCTGCAATGCATGGAATTGAGGGCATGTAACATACTCCCAGTTATGGTGAGTTGGTGGGCACGATTTACCTGTATAAATAAAGTTGAAGAGTTGTACACTTACAGTAGCATTTTAAAAATGTTCTTTGCAGTTTATTTAACGTTCCTGTCTAATGTTTTATTTGTGTAGTTTTCCTATATAGCCATGCCTAGCTTTTGCTTAAGTTAGGCAGTTTCCTGTTTAGCGTGTCATATACTTCTTTGTACTGGTCATTAACGATATCACTTGCTTGAACTACCCATTTGATACTGTAAATTCTGATGTATAATTGTAATAAAAGGGGAGAGTTAGTTAATGAGTTCTTAGGTCTATAAGTAAGGGGAGTTGGATAGTTTGTAATTAGGCTATGAGATCTCCCTGTTCAATCTTTCCCTTTCTAATTCTCCCTCTGTCTCTCCCGTTTCCAATCTTTCTCTTACATCAAATACATTGGTATGATGTTTGAAATCTGACTGTTATTTGCCATCCTCATCTAACTAACTGTATCTGGATGGGGTAGATGGGACTCAATAGATTGAAATCTTAGTATCAATCTATTGTTAATATGATTGGTTTGTTTTTCATCTTTAATAAATACCTTTTTTTATACAGATGAATTGTATTTAGTTTATTTTCTGTTATTTGATATTATGCAACTTTTTGTTCTCTCTCTCTCTCTCTCTCTCTCTGGATTCTTATGCTGGGAGGTTGAGTTCTTAGAAGATTCCCAAATTATTCTTGTCATTTAATTTACTCTCAATCAAAGCCCTTTTGCCAGTGTCATATTGAATATAGTGCCTCTCTTTAGTTTCACTGACTGAAAACATTGCTTCAGGTACCAAGAGTCTAACAATGGAAGCTTCCCATCGCTTAATCTTACCCATAAGGAAGTTGGTGGTTCTTTCTACACAGTACGGGAGATTGTACGAGATGTAATCCAAGAGAATAGAGTGTTGGGGCCTGCAAGGTCCACTTTAGAGGAGCATCCCTCTCACCAGGTTTTGGAACAAGATCTATTAGGTTCAATTGCTGTAGATCCTAAAGCTTACCTTGCTGCATCTCCAAATGAAAATCATCATGATCCTAGCAATCTTCTCGATACGAGTGACAAAATGCTTTTTGAGCAGCATACTATAGTTGAGGGTCAGTTGTCTGACAATGGGAATACACTCAATGGTAGCCATGTGGATGTAAGTAACAAGGAATTCAACGAAGCATATGGAAACGGAAATGTAATTAGTGTTAACCAAGTTGATGAGACAAGCCAGGAATTGGTTGAAGCATTTAGCAATGGAAATCTTGTCCATGGTAGCCAGGTAGATGGAACAAACACGGAATCTGTTGAAGCAAGTAGTCCTGACTTTCAACTCAGTCAGTCTTTGGCAACCCCAGAGGATGTGTCCCAAAATTTGGCAATGCCTGAAACTAATTTAAGCCCGGTCATAGCCGACGTGGCTGTAGAGACATTTCCATTAAGGTCTGTTACAAACATGATTAATTCTCCAGAAAATGAAACACAAATTTTGGGCTTGCATATGGGACAGGAAAGGTCAGAACTCGAGAGTGTTGAGTTAATGAAGAATTCTAATTTACTTGATGAGAAGCCTGTGGATGGCGTTGGAAATACAAATGCCTCTGGCAATGACGAGGAAGAAAAACATCTTGGACATACGTTGGTCAAAAGCACAATGCAGGAAGCCCTTGAGGAACGAATTGCCCATGACAATGAAATATGTGCTGACCCTCAAGTTAAAGCACCTCATCAAAGCAATATTTTGACTGCTGAAGTCATTGAGCAAAGTCAAACCATATCTGGTGCTAAGGTTAGTTTATCTATAATTTTAGAATGTTAAACTATGATCAATGAGATGCACTTAAATATTCTCTGGGTTCTATTTTTCATTTTAATATCGTATTATGGGGAGTGAGGTGGAGTTTATGTTCTTTCTTAAATGCTTTATTTACTAGAGAGAATTATTTAATTCACTTTTGACTTTTGATTTAGGGATGTTAGTGCTGTTGTCTGCATGATTCAGTACCTTAAGCTAGTAAATTATGTTGACTGTTAAAATTAAGCTTTCTGGTGCATCAGCATATTTGTGTAGCATATGCCTATGTTTTCATTGTATATTCTGCATATCTGATCTTCCCAAAGATTTTCCTCCTTTCAGTATTCTTTGTACTCATTGAAATTGACATGCAGCGCTGACCACCCCTATAGAGACATTGTGCAGGATACTAGATTCATTCTTAATCTAGATTGGGAGGTCCTAGTCAAGCATAGTTCTAGGGAGAACCTTACTTTAGCGGATCAATTAGCGAAAGCTTCTCATAGGTTAGATGAAAATTTTTGTATCTTTGATCAATCTCCACCTATGCTCCATGGGGTGGATCTTGATCAAGAAGAGTAACTTTGTACTTGTTGTTTGTTACTAGTAATGAGATTCAGTTTCTATTCAAAAAAAAAAAATGACATGCAGCATTTGTTGTGTAACTGTAAAAGATATGAAAATATGAATAGTTATAGATAGTTATGGCTGTTAGGAAGTTTAGGCAGTTAGAGAAGTATGAGTTAGGTATGGGAAGTCATTAGTAAGTGCCTATATAAACAGGGCAGTCTGTAAGTAATGTCCTATGCTGGATCTGAAAGTTTTATTCTGTTGATGCACCTCTCTTTCGTCTCCCTCTCTTCTCTCTCTTCTCTTCTCTTGTTCTCTTTCCTCTTCCCCTTCTTCTCTTCTCTTCTTCCTTATTTTTCTATATTTATGCAGCAGCATGCTTCTAAAATATGTCAAAAATTGTAACCACGTTCTGTTGTAAAAATAAATAATGTATAACTGTGTTAAAGACCAATGTACCCCACCTAGTGGGGCAAGACTTTTGTTGTGTTAAAGATCCATTTATTCACTTGTTATTTTTTTTTCCCTATTGAGTTGAGGTTTGTGAATAGTTCTGTTATGAAATCTAACGGGCCCCTCACTTAAAAGTCTCTTGTGCTCTAAGCATGTGCATAGAAAAAAGGCCTACCACATGTAGTGCCAAAATTTAATTTAATTAAAAGGAATGGCAAGGACTGAACTTCTGTTCATTTGGTCATAAAGGCTCTAATACCATGTCAACCGGCAAATCAATTAAAAGCATTCCACCCTCCCTTTCTGCATGAGGTTGCAAAACAAATGTTCTAATAGCCGACAAAATTCAATATGCAGCTAAGTTCCTGCTCCATGTTGGGGGTGGGGGGTTGCATTAGATGGGGGTCTAACCCTATGGGAGAAAATTGGAAGGGGGGGGGGTTTGAGAATCAGAACAGAGATACAAAAGACCCAGTACTCTTCAGCATATAGACATTCGACTGAGAAGAAAGTACAGAGAGGAGGGAGCTAAGGAGATGGTGGTAGAGGAAAGGAGAGTCTAAATAAAGCCTCGGCCACTTAGTGTAGTTTTCAAGGAGGAAAATGTTAGATGCATTTCTTCCTCATTGAAGTGATTTTCCGCATTAAGATATGAGTGATGTTCGGCTGCTAGGTCGTGAGAAAATCAATGTTCTGAAATTGGTGTTAATGATGAACTCTTGCACTGGTAGCAAGTCTTCTTAAACTTTGGATCGCCTGTGATGAGGATTGAAATTTTTAGCTCAACATGGAGAGACGAGTCTTTGTTAGTTTCAGAAGTTTGGATATGGGTTATGCCAAGATTATTGTCTCCATGATGATAAGCTGATTCATGTTGGGATAACATTTTATTTTCACCCGAGACCAATTAGACCTTCTGCTTACTATTTTGGACTTCTTGAAGTATCTGTAGAATGTAACTTTTCAGTTTGCGGCACAAGAAGCTAGTGTTCATAGCGTAGTGGGGAAATTACGCGAACCTAGGATTTCCAATTTTAATTGGAATTATCCATGTGTATTACCTCTTTGAGTTTTCATCCTCTTTTTAGATTTCAAATCTTTATGCTTTGAATTTTTTCATGCTTCTATTTGGACATAAATCCCCTTCTTCTAGTAAACATGTGGTGGTTAAGCTGGCATACTTGCAATCAAAACAATGCTATTTTCACCAGCTGTTCTGGGAGCCACGCACATGCTTTTTTTTTTTTTTTTTGAAGTTCATGTGGTGGAAATTCTCTGATAGATAAATTCATTGTCAGACAAAAATTCAAGATGGCTCTCATGCCAAGACCCTCACTCGCACCTCTGCTAAGGAGTCAAATACTAAAGAAGAAACCCATGAGAACATGAATGAGCTTAGAGTTAATGGTCAGCTTGGTGGCAACTCCCAGGAAAGCAACCCAACTTTAGAAAGAATCAATCTGTAAGTATATATCATGTATGCATCTCAAATGTACCGTGTTGATCTCAAATGCCATGTCACTTAGATGTGAGCTATTGCTGCATAGGTTCTCTTGCCTTAGTTAACTTCCATATGCTTTCTCTGCAGAGAGTCATGGGATGGGACGCCTAAACATTCGATGAGACAAGAAACAAATCCAATTTTTGCCATTTTCAGAGCTTTTGTAGATGCATTCGTGAAGTTTTGGTCAGAATAGAGTTTTTTTTTTTTTTTGGGTATGTTCAAGAGATTGTACAATCTCACCCGAGAGTAGTCTTTGATTAAGTGATCTATTGTTCTTATCATTTTCTTCCTTCCTTCCTTCTCTTGTTAATCATTCCCCTATGGAGTTGTCATCTTCTTGTCATGATTGGTCTGGTCTTGTATTATATTATGTATGTCGTTTCTATGCTTAACATCTTGCTTTCTTAATCCTTGCGCTTGAATATTTCATACATCAGAAAGTAATAATTTTGTGCAAGTAGGAAATCAATTAGGAGCTAATTTTACCCAAAAACAGAATTATTATATAGTTTTGATAGATATTAAGGTAAAACTAAATATGCTTTCAATTAAATGCAAAACTCATTACCCATTAAATTGAAATTTCAAGCTATTGGCTTGCCAATGAAAAGTTGTAAATTATTTAGTTAATATGGTGATTTCTTGATTAAGGGAAAGTGATTAAAAACTATTTATTTACTTAAATTTTGTTTTAAAAATTTTAAACTTTATTATGTTGCTTAATATCTGTCAAAATATTTTGGGACAGTAAAATCGGAGACAAGTCATGTGCAAACTGATTAACATATAGCTAGAAATATTGACAAAAAATACTAGTTATCTAATTGTTAGGTTAAGAATAAAATTTAAATGATAATATTTGCGGACTAAATTTTAAATCTATAATAAATGTCCTTGATAATTCTAAAATAAATCAGTTTAAAATGTTATTGAAGTCAAAATTGCAAACAAAATTCATGAACAAGTTGGGTAATTTTTTGTCACTTGCGGATAGCTTGAATGATAAGTTGGATGAGATTCAGTTAGAGGTCTGGAGTTAAAAATTCAAACATGTAATTAGAAAATGTGTAGAGCCAAAATTTAAACAATGAGATGCAGCATCCCTTTGACAATTATACATGACACTGATGTTAACATATTGTGTGTCAGTGTCGAGCAAAGTACCTAATTATGCCTTATCATATATGTAGTTGATGCACTATATTCAATTTAACTAGTAGCAAACGGGCGAAGATAAACACATCTAGAAACCAAACACATATATAAGATCTTAACAAGGAAAATAACCCTTAGGTACAACAAGTCTGTAATGTCATGTGCGATCCTTGTGCAAAATAAAGGTACGGCAATATTACAATGTCCATGAGAGTATTACTTTTATTTTTTGTTTGAAATAAAGGTACGACAATGACCTTAATTGAAATGGCAATAACAAAGTTTCACATGGCATCCATGTTAGAAGCCGAAAGGCCTGAATTTGGCAGCAATAATTTCTGAACATTGATACTGTTGTTCTGAAATTCCCTGGCATTCTTCTAAGAGTTGAGAATAACGTGCTCTAATGTTTGCATGTTCTTGTTGTGCGACATTAAAATGGGATTGAGCTGCTTCCAACCCTTTATATGCTGCCTCTAATTCTTTATGTGTGGCCTCCAACTCTTTCTGAGTCATTTCTACCAATTTTGCAGCTTTCGCCTCCTGGTCTCGAATATTTGCAAGCTCTATTTTATTGGCTCGGAGCTTATTGCCTAAACCCTTCAAAGCTTGTTGCATGTGATGGAGTTCTGATGCATCACTGTTGGAAACCCTGTTCCTAACTGACTCAAGCCAATCCTTGTCAAATCCCAGAACAGAAGCATCCTTTAAATGCTTTGCCAACAATATCTTGTCCACCTCAGTGATTGTGGAGGGGCTCCTAGTGGCCAGAATGTTCAAAATATTTAGTAGCACCCTATAGGAATAGCATAACAACTCAGTGCTTCGATCCTCTGAAGAAAGATGAAGTCGTGGATGAGTCTGGAATGCTTCTGCTAGCATGAAAGGCTCAGCACCCTCTAATTTCATCATATCAGCTATCTCTTTTACCCCATGAACACTTAATAAATTATTATTGGTTTCATAAACAGAAGGGGCCATGTGTGATGAACCACATTCAATAGGTTGACCTACCAAAACCAGCAAATCAGCAGGTGAGTTAAAATAAAAGCAAGCTTAGAGAATCAAACTACTCATATTCAATGAAGGAATCAAGTCAAGTATAACAAATGCAAACATGTAATGGTAAGGACACAAGACTTACTAGAAATTTGAATAGCACCCAAAGTTTCACGCAAACGGTGGTCAATGGTTCCCACATTCTCTTGGATCTTTCTTCCTGGATGAAGCAATCAGAATATGACATCTGTCTAAAATTACAAAATGATAAAGTGAAAGGTAAGTTAGTAAAATAAGACAGCCAAAAAACTCACCATAAGAAGTCTTAGAGGGAGTGCACATCGGAGTTTGCTTAGGACTCATTAGAGCTTTTGATGGTATAGGACTTATAGTCTCAGAAGCTTGCTGCTCACTTGAAATAATTGGCACTGGTAGCACAAAGGGGTCACCTATACCAAGTCAATGAAGTATATAAATATATAGTTAGTAAATCACAGCGAGAAATATTTCGTTTTAAGAAAGCCACAAATACCATGATCAAAAGTCTTGTGCTCTTTTCCTACTGGCAAAGAATTCACTGCCCAAGATAAATAACTAAAGGAGCTATAAATCTTGAAATTGTGGAGACTATCATCTTACCTTTCTCTTCTTCTTCAAAAATTTTGGCAGTTGTACCTGGGCTTCTGGGGAGAATAGTGGGATTGGGACTCACGAGAACAGGTTCCTTGCATAATAAACCATTCATAATTGTTAATATAGGAATAACAAATATATTAAATTGTAAAATTGTTGGAAGAAGCAAACCTGTTTGGAAGTTAAGGAACTTGGATGTGGGGTCTCTAATATTGAAGCACCATCTTTAGCTCTTCCTTCAACAATCTGTATATCACCAAAGATATTTAAGTTGCTTTCTTCTGAGATGATAAACCATCATAAATATAATCCTCAATAAACTTTTAAGTTGTTTTTGTTTCTTATTGTATGTCAAATTTAGTTTCTTGTGGATAGAATGAGAATTCATTTTAGCTGTGAATAAGAAAGTGGGATAACTCCATTTTATCTAGAATAAATTTGTATATCATATGCCAACAGATGTTGATCTTAGTCGAAGAAACTAAGGTCTCTTAAATACAAAATCTTGAGTTTCAATCTATGTAAATGCGAAAAATGCCTTTATGACAGTTACTCAGTACTTATCATAATAGGGCATGACAATACATGAATCTTATCTAATAGAAGTAGAACTAGCTAGATAGAAATATAAAGAAAAACCTATAATCTTTATGTATGAAGAAATAGCAATAGTATTACCTTTGAGGATTCTTCTTCGGAAATATTAACAAAAAGTGTTGCTGGCATTGCTCTTCTTGGTTGTGAATCTGTTAGTTGATTTATTGTTTGAATTTGGCCCAGAAAAAGACCATCGCATTAGAAAATGAAGATAACGAAATCAACAATGCTGAATGAGAAGTATTCACAGGGATAACAGGAAAGAGGATTCAAGTTCACTTATGTTTTATATTTTCAACAATAGAGGAAAGAGGTTAATAACCTTTAGAATGTGACGACTCTTGTTCCCTTTGTGCTGGGTTACTTATTTCAACATTCGAGATAGATTCATTTTGAACCATACCTGCTTCCTTGTTTTCCCCGCCGTCGACACCTTCAAATGAAGAGCTTGAATGCGGATGAGACTTATCACAAACTTCAACATAATCTACATTATTGGGGCTCACTAGTTAGTAGTTTCAACATTTTAGATATATCCCTTAAATTAATAAAGTGATGTTAGAATGGAAATTAAAAATAATAATTGAATAAAATAAAGATCAGATGTGCAATGAGTAGAATTACTAGAGCATAGACTAGAATCCTCTATAAGGTCAATGGTACTTCTTATAGCAACATCTGTCTTTGCTTGATAAGGTAGTCTTGATATATAGTTTTGGCAAGTTTGACACTACAATGATTAAATGAAGTGTCAATATAAGAAGACAGCAAGGAAACCTACCATCAGAATGCTTGGGGATAATAGATGAAGGAGTTTGGTTAAGGCTTGTTGAAGTTTGTTCGCTCGAAACATTTGTTTCTGGGGGCACACATGGGTCACCCATGAAAAAATGATTATTATATCAAATCAAAGGAAGAAATTAATTAAAGATTTCATTTAAAGAAAACAGCAAGTACCATCAGTAGAGTTTTCAAGCTTTTTCTCTGGTAAAGAACTGCTAACTTTCTTGCCATTTCGGGGACGTCGGGATGTTATCAAGCTGTCTGTAAACCCATAAAATAAATAACTAGTATTTTTCTAATACAAAACTAACAAATCAATACTTTACCTTCCTCTTCTTCTTCCTCTTCCTCTTCAAATATTTTAGCACTTGCGTGAGTGTTATCTCTTATAGGAAGAACAGTGAGGTTGGGAGTTGCATGAGCTGGCACCTTCTGTTGGAAACCAGTGGTCATATAAAACAAAGATGATAAATTAGTGTAGCTGTTTTCTTTGTAACCAGACCAACACCACAATATATAAAACTAATCTTTAAAGAGATTGTCTAACAAATAAGTCTTAAAATTTTTTGATTTTTGCAACTTTGGTCTTAGACCTTCTTCAATAGTATTCTTTGTTGCTTCATGTATAGCAGAAGATAAAAAAAAGTTTCAAACGTTGAATTCATTAACACTAGGATTCCTTTCTTCTTCATTATTCAACATAACAAAACTAATGATTCAGATGATGATGATGATTGTTCTTTTGACACAGTTTAGATATCATGCTCATCAACATCAATATTGTTTCTGCATAGCCAGCACTATAGATGAAACTTTGCTTATTAGTTCATGTCAAATTCATTAAAAAATTTGGAATACACACCATATTTATGTATCTTAAGAGTTTCTTGTTGGCATTTTAAAGGATAATACTCATATCAAGTTCTTTATATTCATTGTGTTAAGTTCTCCAATCACAAATGACTATGTGTCCTATTTTTGAAATATTAACATTTAGTTATAAATCCACATGAAACAAAAAAGAACACATGGTAATACATGATTGGAGAACTTGACATAATGGATATAAGCAACTTGATCTGAATTTTTTTCCCATTTTATTCCCTTCAAATTATATGTTAAAGTTCATATGACAACTTTGAAGCAAATAAAGAAAATTATTGTGTGATAGAGACATAAATAAAGAATAAAAATTTATAAATAAAAAAATTAATGTCAGTTTTGGTGAAACCTTTGCATGAAAAAGAATTAATGAATTAGCTAAAATATTTCGTAGTAATTGTAATATTTGAATTTTGAATATGGGTTAAATAAGATAGTTGACCTAAAAGTTGAAAAATATAATGAGCTTAGGGCAAAAGATTAAATAAGAGAAAATATAGAACAAAATTATAATTATAAAAAAAGCCCAAAAATTTGAGAGAACTCTCGAAAAGTAGAGAAGAGATTTTCAAAGCATATTTGAGGTTTAAGGACATTATTTAAAATTTAAATGTCTCAAAAATGAATTATTGGTCAAAAAGTCTATTTTGTATGAGAATTCAAGGAAATAAAAAATTAATTATTAAAATTGTTTTATTTTGAGAATTTAGAAATATTATGAGGAGGTTTATATTTTCCAGAAATGACTTATAATTTTAAAACTAATTTATGGGATATAAGGGCCTATTTTTCTGAAAATTGAATTAAAAATAGTTGGAGGCTAATGTTCAGCCTGAAAATTTTACAAAACTTATTTTAGGAGTTAGAGAAGCTAATTAAAAAAATCTTCATAATGTGTCCCGGACTAATTTTTTGGAATTCATTGGGAAAGTTTAGTGCCAATAGTGACGGCACAATGGCAGTTTCACTATCCAAGTCTAAAAAGGAAATTGGGCCAATGCATAGCCCAATTTGAAGGGTATTGGATATGGTGCACTAAGTCCAAAAAAGAAGAGCATCACAGAGAGAGAGAGAGAGAGAGAGAGCACTTGGGGGAGGTGAAGAAGTGATCGAAGAAGAAGGAAAGTTCTTCTCTCAGATGTAACCGAACATTTAGACCAAGGTAAGGACCTTAAACCTTGTTCCATCAATGTTTTTTGCAGTGGCTGTTTGTTTTGCAAGTAGACGAGAGGTTTCAATCTGGTTTATAGACAGTAAAGTGAGGGACAGGGAGGTTTGTTTTGCAATGCAGGCCTAGACTTTTCATTAAGCTGTAGAAATCATATTTAAATGATGGATTAAAGCTTGTGGGGTTACTATTATTATGTGACTTCTCTTATGGGAGCTGAAATCTGGAATTCAAAAGCTGAATTTTTCCCACAAATTTAATGTTGCATTATGTATTAAATTTATATTTAATTGAGAACTAAAATACGGTAAATACATAGAGGCTTCGAGGTGAAATATGGATGAAGTGAAGTGGTTAAACCAAGTTTTATCCTCTTCCCTTGCTCTGTCAAAGTAATTGGCATAGAGAGAATTAGGTTTGGTTGAATATAAAGTCTAAACCCCTCAATGTATTTAAAAGAGGAGTTTATGAATCTGGAAAATTTTAAAATGTAAAGGGAAGGCTGTCCAAACTTTTAAAGCGGATGATCATGAACTGCACAGGCAAAGGGTCTGGTGGCTCCCACATAGTGGTTAGATGGGCAATAGGAATATCAAAGCATTAGCCTTCTGAACTACAGTTCTTATCCCCTGTTTGGACTCAAAGTTATGACTCAGAGAGGTTTAAATGTAGTTTTGATATGTTATAACATGTAACAAGTGTTTTAAGTTCCCAAACTATACCAAAGGCATGTCTAAAAGCCCTGTTTTGGATAGCATACTTTTTGTAAGCGGAAGTCAAGTTTTGGTTAAATTCGAATATGATAATGAGCTTAGCAAAGACCTTGGTGTAGTAGCAAGTCTCTAGCCTAAGTTTGGGAATATTAGACACAAAATTAAATTTGTAAAGCCGCCCTGTTCAGCCTACATGCTTGAGGCAGATAAAAATGAACATTGATTAATTTAAAGGCTCCAATAGTTTTAAATGTAGTACAGTACTTTTTGGGGGTGGGGAGGGGGAGCTAAGAATTAGTTGGAGCATAAAGCTTTTTCAAGAGCTAAAGTAAAAGCTGCGAACCACTATTTTTGGAGCTATATTGCATTAGTTATGAATTTTTTAAATATTTTAGAATCTTATCCCAATAATAGCAAAGCATTAGTGATAGAACCTAGAGTGTTTTGGGGAAAAAATTTTTAATTGTTGGCCTTTCTGGGATTCTAAGGGATCATAAGTGGTTCTTAAATGGCTAAACATCTTTAATTAGTGAACCTAAATAAGGTTTAACCGTAACTTTATTTATTTCCTTTGTAAAAAAAAATTGTTATTTACTATTTTTTTTATTTCAGATTTCCAACCCACTCCTTAATAAAATTAAAATCAATTCTTAAAGGTCTGCCACCTCGTAAAATTAGAATCAAATGATGTAACAAAAAATCAATCAAATGATGATGATGTCTCTTTGGTGTTTTTAAACTACCATGCTTATGGAAAAATATATTGTTTCTTCAATACCCTGTCCAAAACTATAAGTTTTTTTTCTTTTTTTCCAGTTCATGTCAAATTCATTAAGCAGTTGGAATACACCACACTAGTGTGTACCCACGCGTGGGTGTATTTTCAGCATTTTAAATATGATAGTCAAACTCTGTTTTTCTCACAAAAAAGGATAGAACTTTCCGACCATTGCGACAAAATTAAAATAATCAAGCATACATATAATGATGAGGGGAACCATTGGAGAAGCAGTAAAATGATGCCATTAGCAATCAAAATCATACCTCCGTGAGGGATTGTTGTGTTGTTTCTCCCATGTTTAAATATTGTTCGGTATTGAGATGAGAAGAAAGCTTCTCTTCTGTTTTTTCTTCAACTTGAGAACATGTGGTTTCAGGACCTGCTTGAAGCTGAGTAGTTGGAATTTCTGAAAGTAGGATTTTTAATGTTATAATAAAACTCATAATAATTTTCAATTTTATAGAGAATTAAATACTTCTCTGAATGCATACCATAAAAGGAAAACTTGGGACAATCATCCACTTCCGTGTTATTGTCTCCTTTCAAAGTTTGAAAATCAATCCCATAGCAGAGACTAGCAAGGTTGGGAAGATCTATGAGCCTCAATTGACTTAGTTGTGGAAGCACATCCTTCATGGTCATCTCTTTCATCTCTCCTTGTCTTACCAGTACATGCTCAAGCTCATTGGCTGTAACTATCTCCAAAGATCTTAGTTCTGGAAGGATACCAAAAATAGTGATAGAGAACAGGTAGCTCAATTTGTCACAACGAATGACAGAGACTTGTTCTAAGTTGGGAAAGCATGGTTCACGGCACAAATGATAATCATCATCATTTGTTCCATAATCTTCTTCAACAATGTTAACTAATTCTTCACATTTTGATCTACTGAGCTTCTGCGACATTGGCAGGCTTCTCACCAAATATGCAGGGCATCTGAAAGCATGTGATGGGAATAAATATTCCAATGCGTTGCAGTCTGAAACTTCTAACCGTTTCAACTTTGGAAAGATGGAATAATTGTAGTTCATGCGAGTTCCAGTATCTGCCTCATCTTCCACAATGCACTTCAGTTGATCACATCTTATAATTGTCAAATCTTCCCACAAAATTGTAGAGGCAAGGGATAGAGTTGACAATGATATTAAGTTCCAACATAGGAATAGGTACACTTTTCTAACGTTCTTCAATGATTGCGCCAACAAGATTTGAGATGCATGGAAAGGAGGAACTCTGCCTGTAGATGAATTTAATTCCTACAAACACAAATCTTTAAAAAGTTATATCTATCACCAACAGAATAAATCACTCTTGCTTTAAAATAAACAATATGCAAGATTGGAATATATAATAATACATAATAAATCAAAGATATTGTTAACATAACAACAGTTAGTAAAATAAATCATTCTTATTCCAAAACAAACAATCAGTGAAGATTCATTGAAAAAAAACAATCAGGAAAATTTGAGCGTGTAAATTTTTTATGTAGTCATATCATATGCAACAAATAATATCAGAGCAAATAAAAACCTAATTAAACTCTTTGTGAGCTCCCTTACGCCCCATTCCATTTGATAATTTGGTAATGAAAAATTACGTAAAATGTTTATAATGGAAAAAAAATCTTTTCTATTTCAAATGATTATCGCCTTTGTGTGTGTTATTCTGTCCGACATATGGATAAAGATATCTGTAAAAGATTTGCAATTTGACCCAAATGTTTTATTTAATATTAACTTGGTCCATACAATTTCATTAAATAAATAATTAAATTATCCACATACCTAAGTATACGAGTGGTTAAAAAAAGAACACAGCACATTAACTGAAACTGTATTGATGTCACTAAGGCACTCAAAGCTTGAGATATATTTTATCCGACATTTTGAAATCATTAAGACCAAATTAATGCTAATTAAAACACCAAACGGGTTGAAACTTTGAGTAATAAAAGTTTCATTTTCCCAAATATATATATATGGAGCTAAATGACGTAATTTTACGTGTTAATTTGCATAATCCATTCATAACCTTTTTTTTTTAAATTCAAAGTCGTTACTGGTAACCATATATTAATATCACTCTTGTTAGGCAACAATTAATTCAATATTTGTTAATAAACAATTAATATAAAAGCTCAATTGAGCGGAAAAAACGCTCAACATATAAAGACAGTCATAAATAATATGCTTTTGATCAAATAATACCCCATTTGTCAAAACAGAACAAATCATATGTACAAAAGTTAAAGAGAGTATACCTCTGTATTTGTCAAATTCACCATGTCAGAATCATCGAAAGCTTCAATGCCGCAAATCGACATCAAAACATTCTGAAGAGATGACAGATCCATCTTATAATTCTCAACGCAAATGCTGTTGATCTCTGGTGCATCTATGATGGTGAGGGTCTCCAAAGCAGGAAGCTCAAAATGCAGCTCTTCATTTTGCTGATCTTGCTGGTAGTTCCCAACAACATATTTTAGTTCAGGAACTTCCCTAATATACAAAGAATTCAATTTTTGAAGACCACCAGATATTGATGATTGAAATACAAATTCCAACTCCTCGCAATCCTGAATATATAGATACTCTAGTGTTGGGAAAATGGAACAATAATTCTTATTATCAACTTGAGCATCTCCCTCATGTGTTGTGATGCACTTCAGTTTATGACATTTCCGTATTCTCAAATTTTCCAATGAAATTGTTGAGGCAACGGATAGATTTGACAGTGATATTATTTTCTCACATTCTTCAAGTTCAATTGCCCTTACATTCTTCAATGACTGTACCAAAAGGCTTTGAGCTGCGTGGGAAGGAAAAACTCCACATGTGGATGGATCTAATTCCTATAAACACAAATCTTTAAAAAGTTATATTTATCGCCAAGAAAATAAATCAATCTTATTGTAAAACAGACAATATATAAAATTTAAATATACATTAATACATAATAAGATTTGAGATGCATGGAAAGGAGGAACTCTATCTGTAGATGAATTTAATTCCTATATACGCAAATCTTTAAAAAGTTATATCTATCACCAACGGAATAAATCACTCTTATTTTAAACTAAACAATATGCAAGATTGGAATATATAATAATACATAATAAATCAAAGATATTTTTAACATAACAACAATTAGTAAAATAAATTATTCTTATTCCAAAACAAACAATCAGTGAAGATTTATTGAAAAAAACAATCAGTAAAATTTGAGTATGTAAATTTTTTATGTAGTCATATCATGTCCAACAAATAATATTAGAGCAAATAAAAACTTAATTCAACTCTATATGAGCTTCCTTACACCCCATTCCATTTGATAATTTGTCAATGAAAAATTACGTAAAGTGTTTATAATGGGAAAAAAAATCTCTTCAATTTAAAATGATTATCGCCTTTGTGTGTGCTATTCTGTCCGACATATGAATAAATTCCATCGCTAAATTCCATAACTAATATCCTGTTTTTTTGTAATGTTTTATTTGAAATCATTAAGACCAAATTAATGCTAATTAAAACACCAAACAGATTGAAACTGAGTAATAAAGTTTCATTTTCCTAAATATATATATATATAGAGCTAAATGACGTAATTTTACGTGTTAATTAGCATAATCCATTCATAACCTTTTTTTTATTCGAAGTCTTTACTGGTAACCACATATTAATATCACCTTAGGCAACAATTAATTCAATATTTGTTAATAAACAACTAATCTAAAAGCTGAATTGAGCCAAAGAAACGCTCAACATATAAAGACGGTCATAAATAATTTCATTTTGATAAAATAATACTCCATTTGTAATAAACATTATCAAAACAGAACAAATCATATGTACAGAAGTTAAAGAGAGTGTACCTCTGAAGTCGTCGAATTCACCATGTCATAATCATCGAAAGATTTAATGCTACAATTCGACATCTCAACATCCTGAAGAGATGACAGCACCATCTTATAATTTTTGGCACAAATGCTTTTGATCTTTGGCGCATGTCTGATCAAGAGGGTCGCCAAAGCAGGGAGATCGAAATGCAGCTCTTCATTTTGCTGATCTTGCTGGTAGTTCCCAACAACATATTTTAGTTCAGGAACAAACCAAATACGCAAAGACTTCAATTTTTGAAGACCACCAGATATTGATGATTGAAATACAAATTCCAACTCCTTGCAATCCTGAATATATAGATCCTCTAGTGTTGGGAAAATGGAACAATAATTCTTATTATCAACTTGAGCATCTCCCTCATGTGTTGTGATGCACTTCAGTTTATGACATTCCCTGATTGTCAAACTTTCCAACGAAGTTGTTGAGGCCGCAATGGAGAGAGTTGACAGTGATATTATGTTTCCACAATCTGCAAGTTCTATTGTCGTAACATTCTTCAATGATTGCACCAAAAGGCTTTGAGCTGCGTGGCAAAGAAAAACTCCACATGTGGATGGATCTAATTCCTATAAACACAAATCTTTAGAAAGCTATATTTATCGCCAAGAAAATAAATCAATCTTATTCCAAAATAAACAACATATAAAATTTAAATATACGTTAATACATAATAAATCAAAATGTTTTAAGCAAAACATCAATCGCTAAAATAAATTTATTATATCTCTTTTTGTCATATGTTCACCGTCTTTCTTGAGTCTAACCCTTTGAATTATTGTGCTCCATTCTAATATTCTAATTTATAAAGGCTCGACTATCAACTGATCTAAAAGCTTACTGTATTAGAATATTCATAAATGATTGTGTCAAATTAATATATGTTTCAATTCACAATGACAATATGATCAACGTATTTATAAATTAATATAATTTGCTGTGTAATATGCTCATTCTTAAATGTTTGTCCTCGTCGCCCCTTTTGAGTTATAACGCCACATTTGGTTAATATTAATAAACAAGCAATTAATATGTAAAAGGATTAGCATATTAGAAAATCCATAAATAATTGTATTTTTTGTATCAAAATAATTAATGTTTGCATATAAAAAATGACATTTAAGCATCTTCTATAAACATTTTTAAACCAAAGAATATCCTATAAATATTAATTATATAAAGGACTGTGAATTTTAAAAACGTCAAATATGGACCAAACTCCTTGTTTGAAATCAAAAGTTTTGTTGAGATGATTTTCTCACTAGTCGACAATAATTTTTTTAATGCTGCTATTTTCAATGTTTTCAATACTTTTATCTATTTACTACTCTTTTTAATGCTTTCAATACAAAAGAAACTAAATGAATGTTGAAAACATCGAAGTTGAGTAATTGGGGGGAACAAAAAAGAAAAGAAATTTAGGTATTAAAAAATTGGAAATATGAATATTGAAAATATTAAAAACAAGAATTGAAGTGGTTAAATTTATCTACTTAAAAAATGAAGAATATAGAAAAGAATCAATATAAAACATTTAATTCTATCCAATAATCTTAATCCTTTTTTGAAACTTTTAAAATTCATAGTCATTAACAAAAAAAATTTATAAAGTGTTTCACTGTATCCGTGATATATTTCTTTTTGACACCTAAGATCTACATACGCACACAGTTAAATTTTCAAGTGATATTTGTAGACACGCATGAAATCTAGAAAACTAGCACATCATGTAGTCAATCTTCATCTGACTTCTTTTTTTTTTTTTTTACACTCTCTTCATCCAACTATAATTTCAAGAAATTTAGCAAATTAAGTCTCAAACACGTACGTAAAAAATTTTTATAAAGTGTTCCAAACCTCATTTTTTTACATTTCAATTTCGAGTAAGTGTACCAATAGAAAACAAAAAACATCAGGACAAAAAGAGAGCATTACCTTTGTGGTATTCGAATTCAGTTGTGCTTTGTCTGAACAAACGTGTTGTAGAGATGGTGACACCATTGTATAATTCATTGGACCGATGCTGATGAACTTCGGTGCTTTCTCTAAACAGAGGACCTCCAAAGCAGGGAGACCAAAGTGCCACTCGTCATTCTGATTTTGATAAGATAAACGATGCTGATGTTGGTATTTCTCAATGACATATGTCAGCTGAGGAGCACCTTCAATGATCAAGGACTTTAAATTCTTAATTTCTATAGATATTGCAGACAGAAATAAAAATTCCAAGTCCTTGCACTCTGAGATATGAAGTTCCTGTAACTTTGGGAAAATGGATCTACAATTGATTTCATCTTTATAATCATCCTCCTCGCTCGTTACCAAGTGCTTTAGCCCATCATAACCCCTGATTGTCATCTCTTCCCATGATATCACTGATGCCATAGATAAAGTGAACAAAGTTGATCCTGAATTTGAAGAGACATATGCAAGTTTCATCTTCCTGATATGACCAACAACATAGAGTGCTAGTTGCCTCCCAAGTGTAGGAGCAGTATCAATCCATTTCTTTGATGCAAATAATCCCTTCAAAATACATTGTTTTTTACGCAATTGTTATGCTCAGATATCTAAACTAGGAAAATAACTTAAGAGGTAATAAAGATTCTGAAAAAAACTATAAGTAAATTTTATATGCAGTAATGTACAGCAAATTAAAATAATATCAAAGCATAACAATAAATCAAAACATGATACCTATGCGTCTTCATAAAGTATCAATATACATCAATTTAACCAAAAAGTAGAGTATTTTGATACCTTATCTTAGTTATTCCCAAAAATAAATTTATTAGATCTCTCACTGTCATATGTTCATCGTCTTTCTTGAATTTAGCCCTTTGAATTATTGTGCCCCATTCTGATATTCTAATATATAATGGGTCGACAATCAACTAATCTAAAAGCTTACTATATTAGAATATACATAGATGATTGCGTCAAATTAATATATGTTTCACTTCACAGTGACAATATGATCAACGCATTTATAAATTAATATAATTTGTTGTGTAATATATTCATTCTCAAATGTTTGTCTTTGTCACCCACTTTGAGTTATAATGCCACCTTTCGTTAATATTAATAAACAAACAATTAATGTAAAAGGAGTAGAATATTAGAAAATCCATAAATAATTGTATTTTTTTGCATCAAAATAATTAATGTTTGTAAAAATGACATTTAAGTATCTTCTATAAACATTTTTTTACCAAAGAATCTCCAATAAACATTAATTATATAAAGGACTGTGAAGTTTAAGAATATCAAAGATGGACCAAACTCTTTGGTTGAAATCGAAAGTTTTGTTAAATTTATTTTCTCACTAGTCAACTTTAATTTTTTAATACTACTATTTTCAATTTTTTCAATATTTTTATCTATTTCCTACTCTTTTTTATGCTTTCAATAAAAAAGAAACTAAATGAGTGTTGAAAACATCGAAGTTGAGTAATTGGTTAAAAAAAAAAAGAAATTTAGGTATGAAAAAATTGAAAATATGAATGTTGGAAATATTAAAAACAATGATTGAAGTGGTCAAATTTATGTAATTAAAAAATGAAGAATATAGCAAGAATCAATATAAAAAATTTAATTCTAACCAGTGATCTTAATTATTTTTTGAAATTTTAGAATTCATAGTCGTTAACAAAAAAATTTTATAAAGTGTTTTCAAATCTCATTTTCTTTTTCTTTATATTTCACTTTGTCTGTGATATATTTCTTTTGACACCTAAGATATACAGTTATACACACACCCACGCATATAGCTAAATTTTTAAGTGATACTTGTAGACATGCATGAAATCTAGAAAACTAGCACATCATATAGTCAATCTTCATCTGACCTTTTTTTTTTTTTTAATACTCTTTTCATCCAACTATAATTTCAAGAAATTTAGCAAATTAAGTATCAATCACGTACGTAAAAAAATTTATAAAGCGCTTTCAAACCTCATTTTTTTAGATTTCAATTTTGAGCAAGTGTATCAATAAAGAACGAACAACATCACGACAGCAAGAGAGCATTACCTTTGTGGTATTCGAATTCAGTTGTGCTTTGTCTGAACAAATGTGTTGCAGAGATGGTGACACCATTTTATAATTCATTGGACCAATGCTAATGAACTTAGTTACTCTATCTAAACAGAGGACCTCCAAAGCAGGGAGACCAAAGTGCCACTCGTCATTCTGATTTTGATTGGATAAACGATGGTGATGCTGGTATTTCTCAATGACATATGTTAGCTGAGGAGCACCTTCAATGATCAAGGACTTTAAATTCTTGATTTCTATAGATATTGCAGACAGAAATAAAAATTCCAAGTCATTACACTTTGAGATATGAAGTTCCTGTAACTTTGGGAAAATGGAACTGCAACTGATTTCATCTTTATAATCATCCTCCTCGCTCGTTACCAAGTGCTTCAGCCCATCATAACCGATGATTGTCAATTCTTTCCATGATATCGCTGATGCCATGGATAAAGTGAACAAAGTTGACAGCGAATTTGAAGAGAGATATGCAAGTTCCATCTTCCTGATATGACCAACAACATGGAGTGCTAGTTGCCTCCCAAGTGTAGGAGCATTATCAATCCATTTCTTAGATGCAAGTAATCCCTTCAAAAAGACATTGTTGTTTACGCAATCATAATGCTCATAGATATCTAAACTAGGAAAATAACTTAGAGGTAATGAAGATTTTTGTTGTAGTAGATTATGTGTAATTTGGTTGAAATCTAGGAAACCATCATTATCCGATTATAATTTCAAGAAATTCAACAAAGATATATCATAAATTTTTTATGTGTTAAGCATTGTTAACTATATTTCTTGCGATAAAAGGCATGTGTGCATGCGCATGAATATGTGTATTTTTACTCAGGAACGATTGTTATAACAAGACGTATTTACAAAATCTTGTTACAGATTCAGTCAATCATGCAAAAACAGGTACTTTATAGTATCGTACCAAGGATCACAATAAATATTTTTAATACTCATACCTTATTTTATTTAATTGTAAATCATTTTTCTTTTTGAAATAATTAACAACATATAATTCACAAGAGAGAGACTTGAATGTTAAAGAAATCTGAACATAAGTAGGGAAGCGAGCTGATCATACCTGTGAGATTCCTTTGTCAAGCAATCTCCCCGTAGAAACAGCAACATCAGCCTCTTCACTTGTCGCCTTTGATTTAAAACAACATACTTGACCCCAAGAAAAAGAACGTATCTTGGTGCTTGGAGGCGTGGGTGCTGGTCGTTGTGGTGACAAAGGTGGATTTTTCATACTCCCTGAAAACACCAACCAGACTTGACAGACTAACAAGTTGCATTCTTTCCAGAGAGGGGAGCATAACATTGACCTCTTGGAACTTATCAAATATATATTTCAACTTCTTGCACTGCTGTATGATTATTCTTTCCAGATGCCATCCACCGTGAAGGATTGGCAATATTATTTCTAAATTGTCACAACTATCAATTTTAAGAATTTTAAACTTTGGAAACAGAGTGCCGTAGCTCTTTTGATCATTGTCACCATCACCACCAGCTATTTCCCCTCTTGAACTCTGATCTTCTACAATGCATTCCAATGCATCACATCTCTTAATGTTCAACTCTTCTAACTGCAAAAGGCTTTGAGCAGTGGATGGGAGGAAAATTGACGTCAGCTTTGGACACTCCTTCAGTTTCAAGGTCTTCAGATGACACAGGTTATAGTGGCCATTAAATAATATATTGCTTAGTCCCATTTTAGAAAGATATAGTCCAACTAAATTGGAAAAGGCATTCTTCACGTCAAAGCGATTGTTCACAGCATCAATGAGACATTGCATGTCAGGCCAAGAATCCAATTGAAGAATGATCAAGTCAGTCATACCTGTGTCATCTACTGGAACAATGTCAGGGATAAGATTTTTCTGTTTTCCATACCCACTTAAGCTAAGAAGCTCAGCTGTTCTTGCAAGTTGCCTAAATGTTGCCTCAGAGATTAAATGCGTTAAACTACCTGGCTGAAAGCATCTTGACAGGGACCACATTGCTTAAAATAATCCAAAAAGTTGCCCTTAGAAGATATTTGATATATTTGTAAGGAAGGAAGAGATACTTTTTGAGAAATTGTATCTTCTTCCTGCTTGACATAATCATTACTCAAAAAAGCCAACTCCTCTAGCTTTGGGCATGCTTCAATCAATTCAAAAGGATTATTCATATTACTGTCACAATTTTCTATCCTTAAGAATCTCAACTTCTGTAGCTCAAATTTTTTTCCAGGTTTAATGATTGAGCAATCATCCAACCAAAGTGTCTCAAGATTTGATAACCCTCCCAACATAGAGATGTTGCTATGTAAATTAAAATTCTTTATCCAGAGAGTTCGAATATCTTGTAATAACTGAATTAATGGAAACAGTGATGGAGCTGAAATTCGATGCCAAGCTTTATTTTGTAAAAACAAAACTTTGAGCTTTGTCATCTCTATAAAGAATGTATCAGGGACTTCCAAAGCCTCTTGATCTTCTCGAACTAGAAATAATACCTCAAGGTTTTGACTATCAAAAGGTCTCAAAAAATCATCATTTTTCCAATATAAACATTGCAACCCTTTTTTTACAGATAGTTCAGATTTAATGATGGATTGAATGTCTTCTTGTCCTATCAATAAGGCTACTTCATGAACTAAATCATGCATCTTTACACATTCCCTCTCAGCATTCAACAATAAAGAAGAACCTAGGAGTTCCACTACAGCATCAAGTGATTTTCTTCTTCTTTTGTTGTAGTCATCAACTTCCTTACCAAAAGGGCCCATTCCTACACCAATTATAATTAAAAACTCCATGGGAATATTAAAATCTTCGGGGAATAGAGAAGATATCAATAGGAGCTTTTTGGCTTTTTCATTTCTCAAATTATCATAGCTTAACTTTAAACCTTCATAGACCTTCTTCAAATCTTCATCACGAACATTGAATATTGACTCACCACTTTGCAAGTTCCTCAAGGCTTCCGTCCAAACTTTAAAAGGTCGATCTTTCAATGATCTTGCTACAGCTACAATTACAACTGGTACTCCATGGCAATGCTTCACAATTTTTTGCGCCAAATTCTCCAAAGTAGAGGAGCTATTAGCATGCTCGAGGAAAAGTTGCAATGCTTCCTTATCAGTCAGTGCCTGTAGATGAATGATCCTTTGACAATCCATTTTTGTACAAATCTCTTTGCTCCGGGTGGTTATCAATATAGTGCAACCCTTGTGCAGGTGAGGAGGAGGAATCCCCAACTCTTTCCTGAGATCAAACTCCACCCACACATCATCTAGTACTATAAGAAGTTTCTCTTTTAACGCTTTGATTTTGGTCAATATTTTTTCGTGGTACTCTCCATCCTCTGATTTCAAATCCAAACGTCCAGCAATCTCACCTCGAAGATGTTTGAAATCTGGAAGCTTAGAGACAACAAGAAAGATGACTTTGCCGAATGTGGATCCTTCCAATTCAGCACCCACTTCTGTTGCCATTGAAGTTTTGCCTGTTCCCCCTAAGCCTTCGAGTCCAATCATATTGTTTCCTTCATCTTCTAGTGCCTTTTGAAGTTCTTTAAATATTGACTTTCTGCTCTCAAAATGCGTGAAATTTGGTAAGCAATGGTATTTTATACCTGGAAGATCAGTTAGACCTACCACTATATCAAAGTTACATATCTTTAGAAGTCTGTCAATATCCAGAGTCCTCTTCGCCAAGTCTCTACCTTTCTGATATTGAGGCCAGCAATTAAGACACAAATCATTAAAGCATTTCTCTTTCTTAGTGTCAACATTAATGAGTTCTTCAGCGTCACGTGTCCATTGTAGTGCTACAGATGTGACAAGAGAAACACCTCTAGCTTGATTAATTTTTATGCTTACATCTTCGAGTTTTGCTTTCAATCTTCCTTTTGCCTGCTCATACTCTTGAACATAACTATTGAAGCAACATATATATTGAGCTTCATTTTTCACCAAGTTCACTAAACTTTGGGTTTCATTCTTTACAAGTTCAACAGGGATGCTCTCCATCTGACAGGAAAATAAAGTTAATGTTATTCTATCTTTCTATCTTGATTTAAGTTGTGAAATATCCACATAATGATTATAATAAGATGAAAAATGAAGGAGACTAACTAAAAAGAGGAGCAAAATGTATACTAATTTGGTTGGTACTTAGTGTAATCATCTCAGAAAGTAAAATACATGAAGTTGAACCCTGAAAGAAATTCACTATAATTCATACATTATTATGACTCAAATAATGCATTTTGAAGCTGGATTTGGATAGTGGTTTCAAATCGGAGGCCACCTAGACTACATTAAAATTTGCTATTTGAAGGAATGGCTTAATGGACAGTGAGACTGGGGAACCATGTGATATAGAAGAAATGAGAGACAAAAGTTTTCATTAGAACAGGCAAACAGCCCCCCAATCTTTGACATCTTGTGTTGTACCTAAATCATGCCAATTCTATTACTAACCACCAATATTTTTGACTTAATAATTGTGTATCATACCTAGCAAAACCCTTTCATAACCATCATCTGAGAAAGTTCTTCAAAATGGCATGAATAAATCATCCTTTGATCTTTCTCCACCAATCTTCTAAGGCTTCAACTTTAGGAAGAGAAGGAAAAAGATGGAAGTATTCATCAAGGGACAAAATTCAAAATTTGGGAAATAATCCTCTATGGTTATACACCTCTGATCTACTTATGAAACTAGCCAATAGTGCCTTCGTGGATAAGCCAAAAGAATTCTGGGACAATAATATACATTGTTTTCATTGCTCATTCACTTTAGATCACTCCCCTGTTACTCCAGGTTTTAGCTCTAGTCTCTCTTCATTTCTTATTTGCTTTTGTAGATTGGTCCCTACCTCTTACTAATTGCTTTGATTGGGTTTTTTTGGCTACCTCTGGGAGAGACAATTCCAACAACATCCGAATTGTACGTGAGATACCTCATACATGTAGCATAACGAATCAATTTTGACACTAATGAGAATGCATGCCTAATAAAAGTAGCCCCCATCCTCGCCTTTTTTAAAGGCCTGTTTGGTTGGAAGGAGCTATCTCTAAGGGCCTGTTTGGTTGGAGGGGAGGGTGAGGGAGAAGAGGAAAAATGAGCGCCTCCCCTCATTTGGTTAGAAATGTTAGAGGGGAGGGGAGCAAAAATTCCCCCTCTCCTCCCTCACTTTCTCCTATTTTAGTTCCTCTCCAAATTAGGGTTTTTTGGAGGGAAACTAAATTCTTAGACCATTTTACTCTTTTACTTTTTTTATATTTTATTAATACACATAAAAAATATATTATTATAATTTCAAATAAAAATACATTACTCTAAATAAATATATATTATTATAATTAAAAATATATTATAATCAAAATTAATTTAAAATAAAAAATATTATTACAGTGAAAAATTATCTTATTATAAATTAATTAGTTTTTACAAAAATATTATTTTCTTAACTAAAATATGTTTTAAAGCACGAAGAAAAAGCATAGTCAAAGGAGAACAAAAATTTCATTTTTTAAAAAACAAAGTAAATTTGCTAATTTGATTATTTGAAATATATTATTAGGCTAATTAGAATAAAAATTTACTGTACCAATTGTTTAACACAGATATTAATACAACAATATTGCATTTTTATTAAATTACATAATTTGAATTAAGATAAATTAATTTATGTAATATATAAATAAAAATAAAAATTAATATGTGAGGGTAAAATGATAAATTGATTATTACTATCCATCTCCTCCCTCCCTTGAATTAAACAAAGGATCATTAAATATTCCTCCTCTCCTCCTATTTAATCAAACCAGACAAGGTAAGGTTGATGATATAAAACGAGAAGAGGGAAGAGAAAAGGAAGAGATTAGAAAGAGCAAAGAAGGGAAAATAGAGAATAGAGAAGAGGAAACAAGCCGAGAGAAAACGATAACTGCAACATCATTTAATAGTCAAGTCTGCCATAGAATGAAAACCTTAAATCTAATTATACTAAAGCAACAACAACAACAACAACTAATCCTAATAATAAAAATACTAAACTACTAATAAATATAAATAAATCCTAAAATGATAATAAATCCAAATAAATCAAATATCTTAAAAATATAATAAAATTATAATTATTTTTTCATATTCCATTGGTTAAAACCTCTTCCACCCTGTCTTCAATCCAAACAGGCCCCAAAGGTTGCCCTTCCCCATATTTCGACAAGAAGAGAAGTAATGCAGGTTGAAAGAAAAAAGTCCAAGTAAGACTAGGACAAGAGCCCCCCACTAACAGTCTAACAAGTTTTAGAATATCACATTACTTTTGTTCTTTTGGTGTGTTGGATATATGACACACTTCATACTTAGTAATAGAAGTCATCACCAAAATGCTAAAAATATGATTAATTTTAAAAATAGAATTGATATATATATATATATATCTCTCTCTCTCTCTCGAAAGGGTAAGGAAAATAACAATAGAAACATTAAGATGATATAAAAATAATAAAGAGAAACACTAGCAAATTAGATTATATCCTTGCCTTTTCTTTTTGAGAAATTTTAGTCCCCTGGATTAATACAAGAACTCAAATCCTGCCAACCAAAAATATGCAAAAGAATTCATTATATGAGAAATATTATTGATAGAAAATATATAACAAGTCTGAGATGAAAGTGATTAAAAATTAATTCCTTCACATAATATCATTTGGGATCAAAAGGAAATACGCATATCTTATAATTAAAACTATGCAAAAAAAAAATCATAATGTATATTTATCAAATTTTCAAATAAAAAGGTCATACCAAAGGAAAGGTAGCAAAGTTATTGACTTGGATATTAATATTGTGTTGGTTCAGTTGTTTGTGTGATTGATTATGATGATTGTCTGAGCTAAATTTTATGATTGAACATGTAATATATAGAATAAGATCTAGCTATGCAGTGCAAAGAAAACGGCCTTTATATATATATATATATATATATATATATATATAAATAATACGTTAGCAAAATATATATAAAATAAAATATATATTATTCATTCTATACAATAACATCTGGAAAGGATAAAAGAGCTTGTCTAAGAAATATTTAAGGCTTAGACATATTATTCAAAATTAAATTGCCTAAAAAATTAATTATTGGCCAAAAAACCTATTTTCGGATGAAATTTTTAAAAAATAAAGAAGAAATAGTTTATAAAATTATTCAGAGTCTTGAAAATTGGGGCAACATTAACATTATTTGAGGATTTGGATATATTATGAAGAGGTCTATTTTCCAAAAATAGCTTACATAATTTTAAAACTAATTTATATGAGAATTAATGTTCTATTTTCTTGAATAATTCAAGAAAAAATAGTTAGAAAATAATCAAAATATTGATTTGGCCCAACAATTTTATAGAAATTATTTTATAAGGCAAAGAATTAAATGGAGTATGGAGGACAAAACATTTTATAAAATGTCCCAGAATATTTAGCGCTTAAATTCTAATAAAGTAAGGTTTCAATGGAAAATTTAATACACAAAACATGAAAATCTTTCAGGGCCACGCTTAGGCCCAGTTTAGAAGATAAAAGTCATGTCTCATCCTAATATGAAGAAGAGGGCCTTTTTTGGGGAAAAATTAAAGATAAAACTCTCGTTGAAAATTTAATTGACAAACGAGACCTGAGAATTTTGTGTAACTTAACTTCTATTATGTATGACTTAACTTTTTTTTGTGTGTAATTTATTTTACCTTATGTGCAATAATCTTCTTTCGTGCCATGTGCAACACAATTTTTCTTTGTCCAAATAAAATTTTTTTATATGCAAGTTATTTTCCTTATATGCAAACGAATGCAAACTATTTTTCCTTTGTGCAACTAACCTTCCTTTGTGTCCTCTATATATTTTATTTTTCGGATCACAAGTTTTATGCTACACACTTCTCCTTTGTTTCCCAATATTATTCATTTTTAGTTTTGATAAAACTACACGAATGTTGTTGTACGAAAATAACAAAAAGTATTTTATGGTCATTAGCAAAAGTTATAACCTAAAAGTCTCACAAATATATCAACATTACATGAAAAGAAACAAGATAAAGATATATTACCTTAAAAAAATCGATGAAGAATAACCAATGAAGAGAACAATAAGAAACTATTACACAAATCTGTCAATCAGAAACACACACAATTTAGTATTTACAATTTTTTATGATGAAAATGTTTAATACTGGTTTGGACATAATTTAAAGCACAAATTTCTTTCTCCAGGCATCAAATTTCAACCATTAAGTCTAATCTTACATAATGCAAATTGCAAAATAAAACTAATCTTATAAATATAAAATTCTCAAAATGATTGTATATATTAAAATTGTAAACCATGTCGTAATTGATAGCCCAGACCAGTTATACAGCGAAAGACAATATAAGCATTAACATGAAATGAAACATGATATAATATATTCTTACCCTTTTTCGGTGAGATTTGAATGTTGTCGGACAAAGAGACCTCCTTTTCACTTTTCTTTTTCTTTTTCTTTCATTTTTTAAAATTTGGCGCAAACTAAGGTGATAAAAAGAAAACCGAAAAAATTCTTAGCAGGAGTGAAACGCAAAATCTGCCAAACGTAAACGCATAAAAATTAGTAGTAGAAAAAGAAAAGTTGATAAAAAAAAAAATTACCTAACAAGTATGAGATATAAAAAAATGCTATACAACCTTTGGCATCCTCACAAATTTAATTTAAAAAATTAAGAATTTGCGGATATTAAGAATAATTATGAGCTGTTAACATTTCTTTTGCCAGAATGAGCTTTTAACATTTCTCAGGCTAGGTTTTGTAAAGATAAGTCGATATAATCAATTTAGTTTTTCATTCGTGCCGTTTGTTTCCATTGTTAATTCAGATAATTTTTGCTTTCTTTATATGTGATTGTAATTCTTCATTTTTCTTGTATATTTCGTATGAAAAAGAATAACACAGAGCAATGTATTCGTGTACTCTTTGGCTAATAAAAATGGAGAACACTAGGGATACTTGAAACATTAAAGATAGGTAAATTGAATGTACACGCGCACACACAGACATCTTATAATGTGCTATATGTGTACATTTATATATGTTGATTATGAATATTATTAATAATTGCAGAATTAATATAAAGAAGAAAAAATGATCATATTCGTACCCATATATTTTTTAAAGAAGCTCTTCATAATGCACAAAATTTATAACGTCATATTTAGGTTTGACCGTAAAAAAATTTATAATACATAATGGTCAATATTATAATTATTGCAGGATATTGATTAGAATCGGCGAAAAGCTAAGTGCAAACCTATTATCTATTAAGAGACATTTTTAAAGCACCGGCGTTTTCCTATGTATCAAGTACTTCTTTTGAGTTCTGGGGAATAAAATTTTCAAACAAGTATTTTTCAGCAGTTTTTCCTAATTTGAATGTATTATTACTTTTTTTCCCCCCGAAAGATGCACGAAGCTATGAATCAAAATAAAAACATGCTAGAATGCATTTATGGGGTGAAATTTATAGTTTAAAACTATTGAAACTATCAATAATATTTATTAATGACATAAGGAGAGTGGGCAGCGAAAGGTCAAATTTAATGAAAGAATGATAGATTCTCTCCTCACGTGAGAGCGAAATTCTCTCCCGTGAGAGCCAAAACCGCTCCCTGGTGAGCGTTGTGGTGAGCGTTGTTTCTCGGCGTCCTCTCCCCGGCAGCTGCAGGGGGAGAGTGAGTCTAGTGTGTGTGAGTTGGCGTGTGCATGCGCTTTAGAGTTTTTGCTGTGGTTTTGGGAGATGGATATTAAGAGGAAGGTCAGATCTGAAGCTGCGATGCTTATGGAAGTGAAGGAGGAAGATCAGTGGATGGACCTAATTAGAGACTCAGAAAGCATCGTGTTGATGACCGATGGCGAGATTTGGACAGATACAGACAGAATCGAAGATAGAAGATGCAGAAATCTACCATGGCCGAAAGAGGTTGGGGAATGGAGTGATCTATGAGTTGCTGGCAGATTTGGTGTTTCCTTATAATAGAATGTCGTTATTCGGCACCTTCGAGGAGGCTGAAAATCGAAAAGAGCTGATGAGAGGTGGAGGCTTTGGGAAGTGAAACTGTCGAAAGCTTTGGATCTCGGTTAACTCTTCGAATATATCTATTCAGATCTATAAGAGACGGATTGAAGAATCTCAGAGTAAAACCAACTTTGCAGTGCCTTGCTGTAAACATGGTCGAATGGAATCCTTTGTCTTGGATTTACAAGGTAAAATGCTTTGGTTCTCTTTTTTCTATTAGCCCTGTTGTAGTCTTCATGGGGCTAAATGGTCTGATTGATGGATATGGAATAGGTGCTATGCTGTTTTTTTATTTTTGCTTCATGGAGTACCTGAAATATGAGATATATGTGCGAATTTGTAACGAAGGATCTGGTTAGATACAATTTTCACTGGTTTGAATCTCTGCCTTTAGTTCGTCTAGTGCTTACCGCAGTGTTCTTAAAGGTTAAATGGGGCTTTAGCTTTTTCTTCTCTCAAGATAGGATTGCCATTGATAGAGGTGGTGTTTTTTTGGGCTCAACTATGTTTCCTGCAGTTAGCTTTGTTGAAGTTGTGCAGTTTTGGAAATTTAGTGGCAAGTTAAGCTTTTTTGTGGCATTCAGAAGAGATATACTAAAAATTAAGGATGATGCACGTTGGGTGCCACCTGGATGTCTTTATTATTTGTTTGATTCTAAGAAACAAGTGAGGGTAATTGTTAGGGCTGATGGTTCTGAAATGAGAGTAGGGGATGTGTTTCCTGTGGCTTTGATGATGGGTTACTGGTCGACTGGAAATCAAGAGGACAAAAAGCTCCTAGTTCTTCTTTTTTTGTTATGCTCAGCTAAGCTGTGATTGGTGGAGCTTCTTTCTTGAGCGAATATCTCTTCTGGAAATTGTTGCCAGTATCGTAACTTAGCTTCTTTGATTAAGCTAAGGAGTTGGTTAATGGGTTTGTGGCCTTTATGGTTGGGTTTTATGCCCCCCAATCCCAGTTTTTCTTTTGCTTTGTTCTTGGCCCCTCTTGATGGATATTTACCTAGTGCTCATTTTCTCTGCTGCCATGCTTATCTTCTCTACTGTCACGGAAAAGTTCCAGAGCTACTTTGGCGTCAGAAATTGCTGTTTTGCTTTTTCTCTTTAGTTGTTGTTTTGGTGTTGGAAGAGTTGTTTTCCAGTTTATGTTCTTTGTTTTCTCTGTTTTTGCGTTTTGTTTTTCTGGGAACTTTGAGGTGTACTGGTTTACTTTTTTAATACGACGTACTTTCTGACCCAAAAAAAAAAATAATGAAGGAATGATGGAAATGTTAATATCACAAACACAATCAAAAGTATTTTAGTAATTTCGCTTTTTTCAAGATTTATTGTGAACCGAATAATGGAGGAAAAAGAAGAAGGACAAACAAAAATTAGAGCGAAAAGAAGTATCAATTTTTTTTTAAAAGTAAAATTATACCTATTTTAAGATACTCAATGTGAATGGTTTTAAATCTAATCAATAATGATCTGAACTGGAAAAATAACTAAGTAGAATTTTTGATCTAAATATTATCACAGATGAAGCAACTGAGAGACTAAACATGGAAGGAAATGCCAATAAGACTACCAATATTCATACAAGAGGGAAAGAAACACAGTAAGGATTATAAATTTTTTACCTGTTTTTTTTTTTTTTTAAAGACACTCCATCCTTCTTCGCTGGAGACACTCCTTTTTGGCTTCTGTATTTTGGTTATGAATTGAAAAGCAGAATGCAAAAAGTTTGAGCAATGGAAGGCAAACTGATAGAATGAATATTTTCAAAGAAATGAAACTATTTTCTTAAGTGATATTGTTAACAATGACATTAGGACTTTGATTCTTAGGGAGTGGCAGATCCAGATCAACCATGCATATGTTTAGAGATCTGGCCTTAGCTGATCATTTTGCTAAGATTTCCCACAATATGTTGGATACTTTTTGCATCTTTGATTGACCTCCTTTTTTCAAGAGAGAAGGTGGATGATGATTGAGATCTTTTGTTTTAAGGTTGTTTTGATTCGATAGCATTCAGTTACATTCAATTATTACGTGTGAATAAACTTTTCGGAGGCACCGATGCTTTTCTGTATAGGTACTTTAGGGCAATAAAATTTTTAAACAAGTATTTTTCAGCAGTTTTTCCTAATTTAAATGTATTATTACCTTTCTTTTTAGCCTTTTCTTTTCCTGAAAGATGGATGAAGCTATGAATGGGAGCCAAAAAAGGTACACTAGAATGCACGAACAGCAAACCCGAAACAAGTCCTGCGTGAATGAACATTTTCAGGATGAAATTTATAGTTTTAAACCATTAAAATTATCAATAATATTTAATGAGTACCATAAGGAGAGGGAGCAACAAAAGATTAAATTTAATGGAGAATTACGGAAATGTTAATATCACAAACATAATCAAAAGTATTTTAGCAATTTCGTTTTTTTTAAAAATTTATTATGAACCGAATAACGAATGAAAAAGAAGAACAAATAAAAATCAGAACGAAAAGGAGTATCAATTTTTTTTAAAAAAAGTAAAATTATAGTAGTACCTACTCTAAATGGTTTAAAATCTAATAAATAATAATCTGAACTGGAAAAATAACTAAATAGAAGTTTTGATCTAAATATTATAACAGATGAAACATATGAAAGACTAAACACGGAAGGAAATGCAAATAAAAATACCAATATTCACACAAAAGAGAAAGAAATACAGTAAGAGTTATAAATTTTTTACTTGTTTTTTTTTTTTAAAAAGACACTTCAATGTTTTTCTGTATTTTTGCTGAGCAGGCTATACATTCGAGGAGACAAGAAAAGTAAGAATTAATCCAAGTTAAGAAAAAACGCTTCCCCTGATCAAGAGACTTGTAGATAGTTTGAGATTAAGGAAGATCCTGAACTTTAGGTAAGTTTGTTTAATCACTAACTTAATTCATTTTGACTTAATTTACTTCACTGATTTAGTTCATTTTGTTTTTGTTTTATTTAATTTACAAAAAGAAGACAAATAGAGAAACTAGTACTCTGGATAAACAAAATCTGATTATATTATTCTTACCTTGTCTTTTTTCTTTTTCTTTTTTGGAGACAGAATTGAGAGAAATGTAGAGCACACAAACAGCCAAGCAGCAACAGATCAAACAAGTCTTGTGATTGTGAATTTGAAATTTAAAAAAAATTGTTAATTTCTACAGCTCCATTATATGCAGCAGAAATAACTAGAGCGAACAGAAAAGAGTAAACAAAATATGTAGAAATATATAACGATTTTAATAGTATAGTTATAATCAGAATGTGTTCATACTTTCTTTTTTTTTTTTTTTTGTCTTGGCTTCTTTCTGCGGCCACTTCAATGATGTTTGACAGAGAAATCTGCTTTTGTTTCATAGAGATAGAGAACAGAGATGAGAGCGGCACAGAAAACTGAGAAGCAGATGCAGAAGTTTTAAGCGAGACAAGAATAATTGAGAGTGCCATAATAAATTAATAATTGAGATTCTTTTACTGTGGCCCCTAGAAACTGTATTTTTTTATTATTATTAAAGAGTCATATTTTACCGACTATCTCCCAGTCCTAAATATATTCAGGGCAAGAGATGGTATTAAATCTATTATACATTTTAATATGAGAAAATAGTAAATAAAAACCTCCCAATATATAAAATTATGATTTGAGACCCTTAATGTAAAAAATAGTAAATAAAAACCCGGTCTTATATTGTAAATATGAGATTTTGGTGAATTGTCTCTCAACTAAATAACAAGTTGATTATGAGAAATAACAAATTCACTTTAACGTATGACAACTTCAATAAACCGAATTATAACTTGGCTAAGAATATGCTAAATGACAAATTGACTATAAAAAATAAAAAATTCACTTTAACAAATAACAACTTTAGTAAACCAAATCACAATTTGATTGAAAAACATTTCAGACATTGTTTCAAAATTTCATATTTATAATATAAGACCAGATCTTTATTTGTTATTTTTTAAATTAAGAATCACAAATCGTAATTTTATATATTGAGAGTCTTTATTTATAATTTTTCTTTTTAATATTCCGGATGAATGGCATGATAAATTCTAAAATACAATATGATATCTAATTTTAACTTTTTATGCTAGCCTTCTTAAATAATTCATGTTGAAATAATATAAATAAAATTACACGAGCAGAAATAATTTTTTTATGGAGATGATCCAAATAAAATAAAATAAATATGATGACGTTGAGATTCAAAGTCAGCAAAGAGCCCCCACTTCAACGCCCAAAAAACGAAAAAAGACCCTCACTTGGTTCAATAATTTTAAAGGCGCGGTACTACAAAAGGTGAAGTGTTTTGAATGATGACAGGGCCTCCGTGCGACGCGCAGTACTACAAAAGTTAAAGTGCTTTGAATGATGACAGGGTGCTCATGTGATGCACGGAGAATATTTAAAATATTTGTTATTCATATGAATGGCCCCCACCTAGCTTGGTTTTTTAAAAAAAAATATTACAATTAAGTCAAAAAAAATCATAATTATTAGTCTTAATAACAACTGACTTTTTGATAGTTATTCTCTTTATCAGCACTCTATCGCAGTTCTCCTTTTCCTTAAATAAAAAGCTAATTTTATTTAATATAAATAAAATATTATATAAAAAGACCGACGAGTTATTTCGATAATTAAGCCCAAATCAATCAAAGAAAAAGGTTAATCCAGAACATTTAAAGCCAGAAAAGAACAGACAAAGCAATGATTTTCTATTATTAACAAGTCCTCATGATTTTATAAGGAGGGGGAGAAGGGAAATAAATATGGCACTACGAACATAACTTGAAGGAAAAATTGCTGACAAATGCATTTTTTGAAAAGTTTTTTGCTGATAGGTATCTAAACCAGAGTATTGATATTGCGCCTACAAACTTTTCAAGGCACTGGCACTTTCTTAGGTATCAAGTACTTCTTTCAAGTTTTGGGCGATAAAATTTTCAAACAAGTATTTTTCAGCAATTTTTCCTAATTTAAATCGAAAACTGAAGAACAACACTACATAAGCCTTATATATATATATATATATATATATGAGTGATTGAATCATTCATGATAAATTTCTTTCCTCTCACTTGTCTCAAAACATGATAATTGAATTTTTTTTCTAAATATGATATAAGCAAGATGTTATTAAATTGGGCAGAAAAGCCCGTCTTGCCTAACCCAACCCACCCTTATTCAGTCCAAAATAGTTAGGGTTTTTACTGGGCAGCGAGCTGCATTTTGAGCTGGGCATCAAGCAGGGGGTTTGCCCTGTCTAACCATGTCTATGTGCAGCCTTATATGTAACATTTAAAGTGATAATTAGTGACTTCTTTAGGGTGTGTTTGGTTGGAGGGGAGGGGAGGGGAGGGGAGGGAAAATGAGCCCCTCCCCTCATTTGGTTAAAAATTTTGGAGGGGAGGGGAGCTAAAATGTCCCCTCCCCTCCCCTCCCTCCCCCCATTTTGGCTCCCCTCCAAATTGGGGGTTTTTGGAGGGGAGCTAAAATTTTGGACCATTATGCCCTTCTGATTTTTTTAATATTCCACTTCTACCCATAAAATATATTATTATAATATTTATTTCAAATAAAAAATATATTATCCTAAGTAAAAAAATAAAAAATATATACATTATTATAATTAAAAATATATTATAAAAATTGTTTAAAAATAAAAAATTATTTAAATAAAAAATTATAATATTATAAAATTAATTGTTTTTTATAAATATATTATTTATTAAATATATTTTAAAGCTGGAAAAAAAGATAGCCTAAAGAAAATAAAATTTTATTTTCTTAGAGCATATAAAATTTGTTAATTTGATTATTTTAAATATATTATTATATTAATTAGAATAAAAAATTACTATACCAATTTTTTAATACACATATTAATATGATAAGACTGAATTTTTATTAAATTATATAATTTAAATTAAGATGTAAATTGATTTATATAATATATCAATAAAAAACATAAACTAATATGTAAGGGTAAAATGGTAAATTGATTATTACTATCCCTCCCCTCCCCTCCTTGAACCAAACAAGGGATCATTAAATACCCTCCCCTCCCCTCCTTTTTAATCAAACCAAACAAGGTGAGGATGAAACCTCCCCTCCCCTTCCCTACCCTCCCCTCCCCTCCCCTCCCCTCCCCTCCCCTCCCCTCAAACCAAACAGGCCCTAAGCATTAGGAAGGTTGGCCATTAAATAAAACACGTAGAAGAAGGAAGGTAAACCATCCTGAAGGTAGTTTAACCGGGTGTCTCACATAATTTATTTTGGATCACATAAACTATTCTAAAATTAGAATATAATTATAAATAATTCATATTTTATTATAATTGATTACTCTAAGTAATTATTAATTACTAAATGATTATATTAATTATTTTGTATAAATGATTTATATTTAATTACAATTGATTATTCTAATTAATTATTAATTAACAAATCATTCTATTAATCATTTTGTCCAAAATTAATTTTCAAGAATAAATTTTACAAATAAATTTTTTAAAACTACAAAAGACCTAATTAAAAGATAAGTGAAAATATAAAGACTTGATAAAAAGGAAGAAAAATAGAAGGACCTAATTAAAAACATGTGAAATTAACAAGACATGATAAAAAGAAAAAAATTTATAGGGACCTAACTAAAAATCAAATGAAGCTATAAAGATCTGGGAATTAATTATCCCAAAATTTTATTTTAATGTTTATATATTTTTGTCGCTTTGTTGTTGTTGGAATAACACAATTTAAGTAAAATGCTATATGTCCTTTTATTTTTTATTGTTCTGAGTTCCTAAATAGCTCAGCAACATGTTATAGGAAGCGGCAATCTAATAATCGTGGCACCAAAAAAAGAAAAAAGTTTTGGCGGCAACAAGATTCCATCAAAAGCTCTCATGGACAAACATGGGTGATCTTTTAGCGGTGAGCTCTGTCGTCATTGAAACTGTAATTTAAAAATCATAAATATATAAAATTTAAATTTGTGTTTAAAAAATCTAAAACATAAAATTTTAGAAAAAGTGTGATTTTTATCGTATTGATTATAAATGCATGTTGTTTATTTAGTAATAACTACTTATAATAGCTAAAATATATATTTGGTCCTTTAACTTTGTTAAAGGTTTTAATTTGATCCCTTAACTTTAAAAAGCATACATTTGATCCTTTAACCCTAAAATCATTAGATTTCAATGATATTTTTTGTAACAATTATGAATTTTTTGAAAATTAAACTTCATATACTAGCATTTAAGAATGTTTTATCAACATTTAAAATCTTAATATCATTATTTTTTTAAAAAAATTTAGGATTAAAAAACTAAAAATATATTTTTTAAACTGAAGGGACCATTATACAAAATTAAAAGACCAAATATATATTTTCACCTTTAATAAATTTTTATAATACGTCTTCAGTCCCCGCAAACCAGACAATCAGAATCGCCCGTCTAACGATGTCATGACGTGGCAAATGTGTCGCTGCGTATCTACTGTAATGGATTATTTGTATTAATATTCTTTTTTTATCAAAATACATTTACTAAAATGTTTGTTTCTTTGACCAGACATTTACTGAAATGTTCGAAGCAAAATATTCAAACAAAAAGTTTTTTTTTGCACTTTATTGAATTGGATTAATAATCATTTTGTATATATATTTGTACTAGACATATTAACATACGAATAAAATCATAATGATAACATATCCTAACACTTTTGTTTTCTTTCTTATCTGGGCAGAACAAAGCAATTGATGAACTGGAAAATAAAAAGAAGAATCCATAGAAAATGCCATATTTGTGTATATGTGTGTGCAAGGAAAATAATAATAAAAACATGAACACAATAATATAAAAATAATAGAACTCAATCAAATTAGAATATATCCTTACCTTTTTCTTTTCTTTTTTTTTTCTTCCAGATTTCAGTGTTGAACCAAGAGAAAATAACAGAGATTCTCAAACCAAAACACAAGAATGCAAATCCTGTCAATCAAAAATATGTGGAAGCTTTAGTTACCAGAGAAATCATATTAATACAAAATGTATAATAAGTATGAAATTAAAGTGATCACCAATTAATTCATTCACATGATCACAAGGAACACGCATTTTTTTAGTTATTGGTGTTTTTTAATAATGGGTAGAGAATTTGCATTTCGCAAGACTCTTTTCGGAAACTTTCAATTATTTGTAATTGAAAATATCTGAATTATAATATAAATATCAATAGGATAAAATATTATGATTAAAACTACACAAAAATCATAATGTAGATTTACCAATTTTTTTTAGATCATATTAATAGCAATAAAGAGAATACTGAATGGCATACAAATTGCAATAGGAATTTTAAAAAAATGGAAAATAAGATCTTTTGGCCTTTGATCATGCAAAACTATTATTATTAATTAAGAAGTTAATTTAGTCAAACTCTTCAACAAAATATTCTTCTAAATGGAAACCCCTTCTGTTTTGTCTTAAACACATCAACATTTTCTCTCAATGACAGCTGCAATAACGGCTATGGAAACGACCTGATGTGAAGCTTCATGCTTGTTTTTCTATTCAATTAAGATGACATCACGATTGATTTTTCAATATAAAATCTAACTCATCGTTACCTCCTTGATTGATTTTTCAATTTTGTAATTGTAGACATCAAGTTTTTCTCATGTAGAGTTTTTACACAACATGAAAATGATAAAAAATGTCAACACAAATTTTAATTGAAAACATCTTTTTAGAATATTTTAACAAATTTAACATTTTAACGGGAAAATAAAAGTGAGATTAGAGTATTTTATTCTGTGAAATTTTAAGAAAATCATAATTATCATTTTATTTCAAAATATCATCTCTGGTCTCCTGCGCATTGATGGTAAAAAAATGCCCTCTACTAAGCCACCACATATATATATAAGCCGAAATTTAGACCCCCCAACTATTTGTTTGTGCCACGAGACCCCCAACCTCTTGTTTTCAGTAAATAAATAAGATAGAAGCAATTTCCACTTCCATAAATATAGAGTTGGCGAAAAAAATTCCATAAATATGTGTATTCCCAAACTTGCCCATAAGAATTATAAAACTGAATCAAAAGGATATATTTGTTTCTAGTATAAAAATAATAACATATTTATTTAAAAATAGTTAAACTTTGTGCGAATTTGAAAAATAAAATAAGCAATTAATTATGAAATTTCTAGAAAAATTTAAAAATTTTAGTAAATTATATTGAACTAAGCAAGGCCAAAATGCTCAAAGAATAAAGAAAATGCAAGTTTTATTTATATGCTAAGATTAAAAAAAGATCTGTCAATTTAAAATAAATATATAAACAAAGACAAATAATAGTGATAATATCAATAAATAGTAAATATATAAGTCATTGGTTTCATTTCTCAATTGCAAATGAGAGTAAGGAACACACGCGCGCGCGAGAAAAGAAGGGCAAAAATATAGAACTTCATGACATAATTAGAATGTAGTCTTACCTTTTTTTTTTTTTTTTTGCTTCTTCTTTTCCTGAAAGATGCACGAAGCTACGAATGAAAAGAAGAGTAGAAGTAATAATTGTGAAGAAACTAGAACGCAGAAACAGCTAGCAAACCCGCAACAAGTCCTGCATGAATGAAACCTAATAAATAATTAACTGAACTGCTTGAAAAATAACTATACGTGATTTATAAAAATTCTGATCTAAATATTATAACAGATAAAGCATATAAAAGACTAAACAGAGAAGGAAAAGCAAATAAGAATAACAATATTCACACAAGAAGGAAAGAAACATAATAAGAATTAGATTATTTTACCGATTTCTTTCCTGAAGAGACTTCGTTGGAGTACAGAAGTTGTGATGAAGCAGAAATGTGAGCAATGGAAGGCAAACTGATAGAATAGATAGGGTTACAAATGAGTGTGAGGATGAGATTTAAAGACATCAAATGATTTTTTTTTTTAACAAAAAAAGGAAGTCAGCTTCGAAGTCTTCCCACGTGTAGAATTAGATAGCTCAATAATTTCATCTTTCTCGTTCTGTGTTGTTCTTTTTGACTTTTTAAATTTTGTTTCAATGCATTTAGATATTTCCTTCTCAATACAAAATAAAGAACCCATCCATATCGCGCTATCACTGCATTGATCATGATTTAGGTTTTTTTAGGATTTTTTTTCCCATCAAAAAGTTACTGTGTACTCTTCCGGTCCTATTTATAGAGCAGAAAGAAAATATTTTTTAATCCTATTTATAAGGTATTATTAAGAGAAATTTTTCATATATATGTACAATTTTATCTTTCATTTATTATTGTGTTGACTTTGTTTATGTGAGATATAATGTATATTAAATGGGAATAAAGTTGAAAAGTTATTCAATTTTAAATAAAAGTTAATCAAATTTAAGATTTTTTTTAGTTTGTGTAAAATATATATTGGAAGTGACTTATAAATAGGACTAGAGGAATATGTTGGTGAATTTATTATGTAATTGGCTAATTGCTTTTCCTTTAATTTAATATATTGTCTTTATCATCTTTAAAAAAAAAAAAAGTAAGGAGAACACGCAAGGGAGAGGAGGAAGAAAATAAATATAGCACTATTGAACGGAAAATTGCTGAAAAATGCCAGTTTAAAAAGTATATTTCTCAGATGTGCCTAATTTAGAGTACTAGTATTATGGGCATATATCAGATTTTCTGGATGTCCTTAGTTTAGCTGCAAGAGGTTGTGATACCAACCATCCTTAGAGGGATATTGTTAACAATGACATTAGGATTTTGATTCTGAGGGAGTGGCAGATCTAGATCAACCATGCATGTGTTTAGAGATCTGACCTTAGCTGATCATTTTGCTAAGATTTCCCACAATATGGTGGATACTTTTTGCATCTTTGATCAACCTCCTTCTTTTTTCAAGAGAGAAGGTGGATGATGATTGAGATCTTTTGTTTTAAGGTTGTTTTGATTCGATAGCATTCAGTTGCATTTAGTTATTATATATGTGTGCATAAACTTTTCAGAGTGCTGATGCTTTTCTGTATAGGTACTTTAGGGCAACAAAATTTTTAAGCAAGTATTTTGCAGCGGTTTTTCCTAATTTAAATGTATCATTACCTTTCTTTTTTTTCCTTTTCTTTTTCTGAAAGATGGAAGAAGCTATGAATGGAAGCAACAAAATTACACTAGAACGTAGGAACAGCAAGCCCGAAACAAGTCCTGTGTAAATGAACATTTTTAGGATGAAATTTATAGTTTTAACCTATTAAAATTATCAATAATATTTAATGAGTACCATAAGGAGAGGGAGCAACAAAAGATTAAATTTAATGGAAGAATATGGAAATGTTAATATCACAAACAGAATCAAAAGTATTTTAGCAATTTCGTTTTTTTTTTTTAATTTATTGTGAACCGAATAATGGAGGAAAAAGAAGAAGAACAAACAAAAATCAGAGCAAAAAGAAGTATCAATTTTTTTAAAAAACAGTAAAATTATACCTCTTTTAAGATATTCAATGTGAATGGTTTAAAATCTAATAAATAATAGTCTGAACTGAAAAAAATAATTAAATAGAAGTTTTGATCTAAATATTATAACAGATAAAGCATATGAAAGACAAAACATGGAAGGAAATGCAAATAAGAATAACAATATTCATGAAAGAGGGACAGAAACACAGTCAGAATTGTAAATTTTTTACTCTTTTTTTTTTTTAAAGACACTTCAACGTTCTTCGCCGGAGACTCTCCTTTTCAGCTTCTGTATTTTGGTTATGAAATTGAAATGAGAGGAACTTAGAGGAAAAAAAGAGCACTAAAGTTGTGAAGAAGAAGAAGCAGAATGCAAAAGTTTGATCAATGGAAGGCGAACTGAGAATGACTTTTTACAAAGAGATGAAACTATTTTTTTCCTTTTATTTTTTTAAAAAATGAAGTCCGCTTCAAAGTCCTCTTATATGTGTCATCCCACGAGTAAGACGCCTCAACAATTACTTCTTTAATCCTATTTATAAGACATTTCTAACATGTTTATATCTTATCCTTATGCTTATTATTCTTGCAAATGATTGTGATGAAAGATGTGATTAAATCAACTACTCAATGTTGCTCCTGATTAAATTCTCAATTCAGAACAAAAAGAATATGAATCCTACCAATCAAAAGCGTTGGCTTTATGTCATGGTACTGCATAGAGACTACATGTGGAGGTTGATGAGGATAGGAGAAAAATTAGTACAAAGTACAAAGGATAGGATCTTGGACGGTATTTTAGTACTCTTCCAATTCTTAATATAAGACCTAATTAACTAATTTAAGTAGATTAAGGTTGATAGTTAAATTAGTTAATATGATGTTTCTTCTAAAACACCCAAGACATCTTCCTCAATTCGCTCCATCTCTCTCCTACTTGATTATTATTGGAGGAATATTAATAGAGTTAATTTGAAAAAAAAATAATAAATATGTGAAATAGGTCTTATAAATTAGCTCCTATATTAAAGACCGAAGGAATATATGTCTTTCTATCTTTGTTTCTATTATCTCAGCTACATCGTTACTTTTAACTTAATTAAAAGCATTTTATACTTGCCAGGTCATCTATGATGTCCCGTCCATTCCTGAGATGAAGAAACATTTGTTACAACAAGTACATAATTGATGGAACTGGAAAGATCTTCAAGTTAATGCTGAGCAGGCTATACATTCGAGGAGACAAGAAAAATAAGAATTAATCCAAGTTAAGAAAAAAAGCTTTCCTTGATCAAGGGACTAGTAGCCAGTTTGTGAGATTATAGGAAGATCCTGACTTTTAGGTAAGTTTGTTTAATCACTAACTTAATTCATTTTGATTTAATTTACTTCACTGATTTAGTTCATTTTGTTTTATTTAATTTACAGAAAGAAGACAAATGGAAAAACTAGTGCTCTGGATAAACAAAATCTGATTTTATTATTCTTACCTTATCTTTTTTCTTTTTTTTCTTTTCGGAGACAGAATTCAGAGAAATGTAGAGCACACAAACAGCCAAACAGCAACAGATCAAACAAGCCCCGGGACTGTGGATTTGAAATAAAAAAAAATTCTTGTTAATTTCTACAACTCCATTATATATAGCAGAAATAATCAGAGCGAACGTAAAAAGAGTAAAATGTGTGTGTGTGTGTGTGTGTAGAAATAGACAACGATTTTAATAGTATAGTTATAATCAGAATGTGTTCATACTTTTTTTTTTTGGTCTTGCCTTCTTTCTCTAGCCACTTCAACGATGTTTAACAGAAAAATCTGCTTTTGTTTTATGGAGACAGGGAACAAAAATAAGAGCAACGCGATCACAGAAAACTGAGACGCAGAAGCAGAAACAGAAGCAAAAATTTAAAGCAAGACAAGAATAATTGAGAGTGCCATAATAAATTAACAATTGAGATTCTTTTACCGTAGCCCCCAGAAACTGTTTTTTTTTTTTAAATTATGTTACCTACTATCTCCTAGTCCTAAATATATTTAGGACAGGAGATAGTATTAAATTAATATTCGGGATGAATGGCATGATAAATTCTAAAATACAATATGATATTTAATTTTAACTTTTTATACTAACCTTCTTAAATAATTCATGTTGAAATAATATAAATAAAATTACATGAACACAAACAATTTTTTAATGGATATGATCCAAATAAAATAAAATAATTATTCATTTTTAATAATTTAGGGCATCTCAGAAAAATCTACTTTAAACTATAATCTCTTAAGTTTCAGGAAAAAAAAAGACTTCTTACTTGTTATTAAAAATTTTTGGTAGTTATTTTCTTTTCATGAGACTCTATTGTAATTCTCTTTTTTTTTAAATAAAAAGATAATTTTATTTAATATAAGTAAAATGATTATATAGGAAAAAAACCAATGAGCCATATTCGGTCAATCTGAACTAAGCCCAAATGATCCAAAGAAGAAGTTTAATCCAGAACATTCAAAACCAAAAAAAAAAAAAACAGACAAGGACGGATTTTCAATGATTAGCAAGTCCTCACGATTTTATAAGGAGGGGGGAGAGGGGGAATAAATATAGCACTACAAACATAATTTGAAGAAAAATTGCTGAAAAACAAGTATTTTTCAGTAATTTTTCCTCATTTAAATGTATTATTACCTTCTTTTTTTGGCCTTTTCTTTTCCTGAAAGATGCAGGAAGCTATAAATGAAAATAAAAGCACACTAGAATGCACGAACAGCAAAGCGAAACAAGTCCTGCGCAAATGAAAATTTATGGGGTGAAATTTATAGTTTTAAACTATTAAAACCATCAATAATATTTATTAATGACATAAGGAGAGTGAGCAACGAAAGATCAAATTTAATGAAAGAATGATGGAAATGTTAATATTACAAACATAATCAAAAGTATTTTAGCAATTTCAATTTTTTTAATTTATTGTGAATTGAATGACGGAGGAAAAAGAAGAAAAACAGACAAAAATCTGAGCAAAAAGAAGTCCTTCTTATTTACAAAAAAAATCATATTTAAAAAAATAAAATTATATTTTTTAGAGATATTCATTACGAATGCTTTAGAATCTAATAAATAGTTATATGAACTGGAAAAATAACTAAACAAAAGTTTTGATCTAAACATTATGGCAGATAAAGCATATGAAAGACTAAACATGTAAGGAAATGCAAATAACAACATTAAGAATTAGAAGTTTTTACCTTTTTTTTTGAAGAGGCTTCAACGTTCTTTGTCGGAGACTCTTCTTTTCTGTTTTTGTATTTTTCTTGTAAAATTGAAATGAGAGGAACCCAGAGAAAAAAAGAGCAACAAAGTTGTGAGGAAGAAGCAGAATGTAAAAGTTCGAGCAATGGAAGGCGAGCTGATAGAATGACTTTTTTCAAAGAGATGAAACTTATTTTTTTTCTTTTTCTTTTTTTTTACACAAGAAGAAAATGAGAGAAAATGTCAACATAAATTTTGATTAAAAATATCTTTTTAGAATTTTTTTAACAAATTAAACATTTTAAGGGGAAAATGAAAGTGAGATTAGAGTATTTTATTCTTTGAAATTTTAAGACAATCATAATTATTATTTTATTTCAATCATATACAATTATCTTTCAATGAGCTCATGGAGGAAACTACACGATCGTAAATACTCATCCGGTCCTTAATATAAGAACTATTTAACTAATTTGATTAGATTAAGTAAATTAGATAAGTTAGTTAGTGATAAGAAATATGACATGTTTTTTCTAAAACACCATAATTATCTTTTTTAATATACTCTCTTCCTCTTTTACTTGATTATGGTTGAGAGTATCCATAGAAGTATTTTAGGAAAATTTGATAAATATAAGAAATAGGTCTTATATTTAGGACTAAAATTAACCTAATAATTATGTTTTATATTAAGGATCAGAGGAGTATCATCTATAGTCTCCCGCGCATTGAGGGTCTCCACTGACTAAGTTACCACATATATATAAGAGCTGAAATTTAAACCCCCCCCCCCCCAACTATTTGTTTAAGCCACGAGACCACCAACCTCTTGCTTTCAATAAATAAATAAGATACAAGCAATTTCCACTTCCATAAACGTATTGTTGGCAAAAAAATTCCATAAATAGGTATATTCCCAAACTTGCCCATAAGAATTATAAAATTGAATCAAAAGGATATATTTGTTTCTAGTATAAGAATAATAATATATTTATTTAAAAATAGTTAAACCTTGTGCGAATTTGAAAAATAAAATAAGCAATTAATTATGAAATTTCTAGAAAAAGTTAACTCCTTAACTTTCTAAAAAGTTTAGTAAATTATATTGTGCTAAGCAAGGCCTAAAATGCCCAAAAAATAAAGAAAACTCAAGTTTTATTTATATGCTAAGATTAGAAAAAGATCTGTTAATTTAAAATAAATATATAAATAAAGACAAATAACAGTGATAATATGAGTAAGGAACACGTGCGCGCGAATAGAAGGGCATAAATATAGAATTACAAACATAATTAGAATGTATTCTTACCTTTTCTTTTCTTTTTCCCTTTTTTTTTTTTGCTTCTTCTTTTCCTGAAAGATGCGCGAATCTACGAGTGAAAAGAAGAGTAGAAGGAATAATTGTGAAGAAACTAGAACGCAGAAACAGCTAGCAAACCCGCAACAAGTCCTGCATGAATGAAAGCTGATAAATAATACACTGAACTGCGTGAAAAATAACTATATGTGATTCATAAAAATCCTGATGTAAATATTATAACAGATAAAGCATATAAAAGACTATACGGAGAAGGAAAAGCGAGTAAAAATAACAATATTCACACAAGAGGGAAAGAAACATAATAAGAATTAGAAGATTTTACCGATTTCTTTCCTGAAGAGACTTCGTTGGAGCACAGAAGTTGTGAAGAAGTAGAAATGTGAGCAGCGGAAGGCAAACTGATAGAACGGATAGGGTTACAAGTGAGTGTGAGGATGAGATTTAAAGACATCAAATGATTTTTTTTTTTAAAAAAAAGGCAAACTGATAGAACGGATAGGGTTACAAGTAAGTATGAGGATGACATTTAAAGAGATAAAATGATTTAAAAAAATAAAAAAAGAGGAAGTCAACTTCAAAGTCTTCCCGCGCGTAGAATTAGATAGCCCAATAATTTCATCTTTCATATCCCTTAACATCCACGTCCTTTCCCTATCGTTCTTTGTTGTTCTTTTTTACTTTCTAATTTCTGTTTGAATGCATTCAGATTTGTCCTTCCCAATTCAAAGAATCTATCCACATCGCATTACCACGGGATTGATCATGATTTTGGTTTTTTCAGGATGTTTTTTTTTTCCCATCAGAATGTTACTGTATATGTTCGTGAACCTTATTATGTAATTGGCTAATTGCTTTCCATTTAATTTAATATATTGTCTTTTTTTTTAAAAAAAAAAAAAAGTAAGGAGAACACGCGCGAGATAGGAGGAAGGGAATAAATATAGCACCACTGAGCGGAAAATTGCTGAAAAATGCCAGTTTAAAAAGTATATTTCTCAGAGGTGCCTAATGTAGAGTACTAGTATTGTTATGGGCATCAGATTTGCTGGAATGGAGGTTGTCGTAACGTTTTTCTTGACTCTGACTGTATCGAGGCCATTAGTTTAGCTACAAGAGGGTATGATACCAACCATCCTTATAGTAATATTGTTAATAATGACATTAGCACTTTGATTCGAAGAGAGCGGCAGATCCAGATCTACCATGCATGTGTTTAGAGATCTGGCCTTAGCTGATCACTTTGCTAAGATTTCCCACAATATGGTGTATACTTTTTGCATCTTTGATAACCTCCTTCTTTTTTCGAGAGAAGGTGGATGACGATTGAGATCTTTTGTTTTAAGGTTGTTTTGATTTAATAGCATTTAGTTATATTCAAGTACTATGTGTGTATAAACTTTTTAGAGTACTAATGCTTTTGTGTATTACGTGCTTTAGGGTATAATAAAATTTTTAAACAAGTATTTTTAAGCAGTTTTTCCTAATTTAAATGTATTATTACCTTTCTCTTTGGCCTTTTCTTTTCCTGAAAGACGGACGAAGCTGTGAACCGAATAATGGAGGAAAAAGAAGAACAGACAAAAAGCTCAGTGAAAAAGAAGTCCTGCTTATCCACAAAAGTATCAATTTTTTTAAAAAAATAAAATCATGCTTTTTTAAGTTATTCAATGTGAATGCTTTAAAATCTAATAAATAGTGCCATCCCACATGTAAGATGCCTCGACAATTACTTCTCTAATCCTATTTATAAGATACTTTTAACATGTTTATCTTGTCGTTATGCTTATTATTACTCTTATAAATAATTATGTTGAAAGATGTGATTAAATCAACTACTTAATGTTGCTCATGATTAAATTCTCAATTCAGAACAAAAGAATATGAATCCTACCAATCAAAAGAGTTGGCCTTATGTCATGGTACTGCATAGAGACTACATGTGGAGTTTGACGAGGATAGGAGAAAAATTAGTACAAGGTACGAAGGATAAGATCTCGGACGATATTTTAGTATATGTCTTTCTATCTTTGTTTCTATTATCTTAGCTGTATAGGTGCTTTTAACTTAATTAAAAGCATTTTATACTTAGGAGGTCATCTATGATTTCCCGTCCATTCCTGAGATGAAGAAACATTAGCTACAACAAGTACATAATTAATGGAACTGGAAAGATATTCAAGTTAATGCTGAGTAGGCTGTAAATTCGAGGAGACAAGAAAAATAAGAATTAAGCCAAGTTAAGAAAAAAAGCTTTTCTTGATCAAGAGACTTGTAGACAGTTTGTTTGATTATAGGAAGATCCTGAATTTTAGGGCAGTTTGTTTAATCACTAACTTAATTCATTTTGATTTAATTTACTTCACTGATTTAGTTCATTTTGTTTTATTTAATTTACAGAAAGAAGACAAATAGAAAAAACTAAACTCTGGATAAACAAAATTTGATTATATTATTCTTACCTTGTCCAAGCCCTGTGACTGTGAATTTGAAATTAAAAAAAAATTGTTATTAATTTCTACAACTATCCATTATATAGAGCAGAAATAACTAGAGCGAAAGTAAAAGAGTAAACAGAATATGGAGAACATACATATAGCAAAGCCCAAACAAAGTCTTGCAAAAATAAAAAAGATAACATACAGAGAGAAATTTAGTACTAATTGAACTTACAAGGTTAATTATGAATAATATTTTTCACCTGCATACTTCTACAATGAAGATTTCACCTTCTTGTTTTTTTTTTCTTTGTTGCCTTCTTTCTCCGGCGACTTGAACGATGTTCCACAGAGAAATCTGCTTTTTGTTTTATGAAGGCAGAAATAAGAGGAAAGGGAGCAGCGAAGAGAAATTGAAAGGAAGTGAGAGACAGAAAACATAAGCAGAATTTAAAGCAATGCAAGAAGAAGAATTACGAGTGCGCGATGATAATTGAGTTTCTTTAACTAAATCATTTTACATAAAAGGGGAAACAAGACATCATGATAATTTGATGATGATGAGGAGAAGGCATTTCGATAATACAAAACTTTTATTATTAAAAAATATCTAATAAATTGATGAAGTGGAAAATAAAAGGAAGAAAATAAAAAACATATATAATATCAGCCAAACAACTCAAAGAAACAGGTCTTACAAATTTTACAAGTTTTAAAATGAAATATTTAATTTAAAAAGTTACAAGATTCAGCTATATAGAATGAGTCCGAATATTGAAAATCGCCATTAAAGAGCTCGAGCTATGTGGAAGTCCATATAACGACAGAAATAGAAAATAAACACATTATGTATTCTTACCTTCGTTTTCTCTGAAATTTGAGTGTTGTTTTGAAGAGAAAATAGAAGAGATTCTGAGATCTAAACGTAAGAGGTTAAGCAGAGCGCAAGAAGTGCAATGATGAGAGATGAGCAGATACTGAACAATACTTAGATTTCAAAACATGAGCATCCTTAATGAACAATTAAGAAGTTAATTTAGTCAAAGTCTTCACCAAAATAATTTTTTAGGATACTCCACTTTTCTATTATTATATTATTATTATTGTATGAAATGCCTTACGGGTAATTGATTCCTGTCCTTTTCTGAAAGCAATCACGCTTGAGAAAGAGATGATTTTTATTTTGCGTCTCTTTATTTAATGTTTGGTTCTTTTATATATATATATATATATAAAATATTTTTCTAATAGAGACAGTCTTATTAGACATTAAATATGAATAACTCTTTCTATATGATCCATACGTTTGACTTGTAAATTGTGAATAGTTTTTAAAAAATGCTAAATTCTCTAAAATAAGGGAAATTACATAAAAAGAAGTTAAAAATTATAATATTCCAATTCAGACAACTTTAGAGGTTAAAATCATAGGGGAGAAACTTATACTTGATCTGGTATTTTATAAATATAGTTAAATGACAAAAATACAGTTATATCAAAAAGGTTATTAACAAGTTGCGAATAGGCAATAACAAGTATTAAACAACAAATGATGAGAAATGTATTGACAATAACAAAATATTTATTAATAAGTTATAAACTGACAATAACAAGTGTTGAACAACTAATGACAAGAAATGTGTTGGCAATGACAAATTTAATAACTTTTTTTTAAAAAAACTTATATAAAAGTATTTTAGTCGTTTGACTATATTTACAAAATATCAAATCAGGTACTACTTCTTCCTCTAAGATTTCGACCTCTTAAATACTTGAATTACTTCTCAGGTTCTATTTATAGGCTAGAGAGAAAAGTTTTTTTTTCCTATTTATAAGTCACTTCATTAAATTTTTAACGTGAATATATTATTTTATTCTTAATTTATTATAATGCAAATAGTTTTATCTTTTAAAAGATGCATATATTAAATATGAATAAAGTTAAAAAATTATTATATTTTAATAAAGAGCTAATATATTTTAAATTATTATATAACAAAATTACCCCCTGATTACTAGAAGGGATGCCCTCTGGGCCAGGTTTCTAAGACAAAAGTATAGATGTGTGTCAGATAGAATGCCAATGATCAACGAGCACAAAAGCGGGTCTGAAGCTGGGAAAGGAATTAAAAAGAATTGACCAAAAACTACAACGGGACTTGGCTGAAAAGTAGGTGACTGCGGAGTGATTGATTCCTGGAAAGTTAGCTGGGTTTCCAATCAAGAACCTTTGGAATCATACATCTCGCACAACATTCCGAATGACCTGATGAATTTGAAAGTGAGTAACTTTCTAACATAGGCAATTGATAAGGCCTCTGTTTTTACCATATTATTTTATATCTTTTTGAGAGTTTTTTATCAACTAAAATAAATTAATTCGCATTTAGTTTAATTAATTTGAATTAAAGACTGATTTATTAAAATAAAGCAAAAGGGGGTAATTTTGTCATATCATTATGTTTGTTCTTAAATAATTTATTTTGGGGCTTCATGATATTACATTATTTGAAATTGTTTTGCTTTGCAGGAAAATTGAGATAAAAAGCTTAAAAGAATTAATGGGAATTGATGGTTAGAGTTATTGCAATGAAGGACTGAAACCCACCATTTGGAAGGCAAGCGTTAGGGTACTGTGTTAAAATTCTTCTTCCTCGACAAGCCTCGACCAGAGACCCAAAAAAAATCTTTTCTCCATCTCATTTTTACTCTCAACTTTTACCCTCAGCGGCCTCCTCCATTAATCCTCCTCATCATTGACGTCTTCGTTTCCTGCATCCACCAACACCAACATTTAGAAATAAAATTTTCAAACAAAGCTTTTTTTTTAAAAAATTTTTTTTATTGAATTGGCTTAGTAACATTATGCGTGTGTTACACATATTAACATACGAATAAAATTAAGCACGATAAGATATCCTAACCGTTTTTTTTTTCCTTTTCTGTTTGCTTTTGGCAGAAGAAAGCAATTGCTGAACTCGAAAATAAGAATATAAAGTTATGCACCCAAAATTTAACAAGCTTCAGATATTATATTGACTTTTTCTTTTCTGGTGAGGTGCTTCCTTTGAAAAAGAAAGAAAGATTGGACCATGCAATACCATATTTGTGTTTGTATGTGTAAGGAAAAGAATAATAAAAACATAAACACGATATAAAAAGAATAGAAATTGAAGAAACTCAATCAAATAAAAATACATCCTTACCTTTTTTTGGGCCAAATTTCAGTGTCAAACCAAGAGAAAATAAAAGGGATTCTCGAACCAGAACACAAGAACGCAAATCCTGTCAATAAAAAATATGTGACCCTTAGTTACGAGCGCAATAATATTAATTAAAAAAATGTATATTAAGTATGAGATTAAAGTGGTCACTAATTAATTCATTCACATAATCACAAGCAACATGCATTTCTCTTTTTTATATTGTACTGTACTGTACAGATGTTGGGCTTGTGTTGCGGTGGCCCAGTAGGTTGCCAGCTTGCACCTATTTTGTATTTCATTGCCAATAAGTATTGGGCTCAAACTTTGTATCAGTGTATGGACCTATTATTAAAATTTAAGTAATAATAATCGGTTTTCTGGGCCTAATGTGCATGTTGTGTCCCAAGGAATTTGCATTTCGCGAGGCTCTTTTTTCAGAAAATTTCAATTATTTATAATTAAAAATATTTGAATTATAATATAAATATCAAAAGGCTAAAATATTATAATTCAAACTATACAAAAATCATAATGTAGATTTACCATTTTTTAGATCATTTTAATAGCAATAAAGAGAATACTGAATGGCATACAAATTTCAAAAGGAATTGAAAAGGAGGAAAATAAGACCTTTTGGCTTTTGACCATGCAAAACTATTATTATTAAAAAAATTCCTAAAAATTAATAAAGAGAAAAATAAAAAATAAAATAAAAAACATCTAGCAGCCAAACAACAGAGTACTACTGATTTTACAAATTTTAGAATGCCATGTATATATATATAATTTATATAATAATTCTGAATGGCAGGAGTTACCGAATCCCCATTAAAGACCTCAGTGAAACTGTGAATCAATAAAATAATAGAAACGAAACATACAAATAAAAGAAAACACATATATTCTCACGTTTGCTTTTTTTTCTTCTTTTTTTTTTTGGCTTTGGAGATTTCTACCCTCAGAGAAGTCTACCTTTTTTTTTTTTTCGTTTTTTGCCTTGGAGATTTCAGCCTGCAGAGAAGTCTCCTTTTTTGTTTTTGTTTTGGTCTGGAATTCCAAAAAAGAAAAAGAGTATTAAAAAAATAAATAAAAGAGATTCTTGGATCATATGTTGATAACGCTAGAACATAGTTAAGCAAAAGCGCATACAAACTTCTGTATATGGTGAGAGATGGAGTGATACAATAGCCACAGTTAGATTTAAAGACAGCATTAGTCTCCTTAATTAAGTAGTTAATTCCTTAATTTAGTCAGACTCTTGAGCAAGATATCTTTCTAACTGGGGAGCACGCTCCACTTGCCACTTATTATTGTTGTTGTTGTTGTTATTAGAGTAAAACATTTTCACAGTCTTTCTATTTTGTTTTAATTATGCAGACATGTTCTCTATTTTGAAGACAAACCATTGAATCCAAACCCTTAACTCTGTTAAAAAAAATTTAAAACTATTTTTTAATTGAGATTACTAATTTTCCTGCCATCATATTTAATCCCTGATTTACTATATGTTAATTAAATTTAGAAAGAATAAAAAATGATGACACTGCAAGAACAAACATGGAGAAGACACACCTGACTACGAAAAGCTAAAAAGGTATGAAGCTTCCTACTTGTTTTCCCATTCAAATGCCACTAAAGACACAGTTTCACATGTCCGTTTGTAATGAAAGTCATAATCAAAATGCTAAATATGATTGGAAGGATACTCCAATTGATATATATATGTGTGTGTATAAGAAAAATAATAATATAAACATAAAAACAATCAAATTAGAATATATTCTTACCTTTTTTTTTTAAGGAAAAAGTTATTTTTGAGCCTCTTTTAACGTTGTCTCACAGAGAAACTGGCAGAAAATGAAAGAAATTCTTAAATCAAAACCCAAGAGCACAAACCCCGTTAACCCAAAAAAAAAAAAAAAAAGCGAAAGCTTTAATTATAAGAGAGAATATGTAATAAGTATGATATCAAAGTGATCATCAATTAATCCATTCATATAATATATTTTTGAAAAAATGGCAAATAATGACCTTCCAATATGTGAAATTGTGATTTATTACTCTCAATTTGAAAAATTACAAATAAAGACCCAGTCCCATATTGTAAATATGAAATTTTGGTGAAATGTCTGAAATGCTCCTCAGCCAAATGACAAGTTGACTATGGGACATGACAAATTCACTTTAATGAATGATAACTTTAGCAGACCAAATCACAACGTGGCTGAGAATATGCCAAATGACAAGTTGACTATAGGAAATGACAAGTTCACTTTAGAGAATGATAATTTCAATAGACCAAATCACAATTTGCCTGAGGGGCATTTCAGACATTTCACCAAGATTTCATATTTGTAATATAAGATCGGGTCTTTATTTGTCATTTTTTAAATTGAGGGTCCTAAATCGCAATTTCACATATTAAGAGGTCTTTATATGCACTTTTCTCTATATTCTTTGATATCACAAGGAATATGCATTTCTCTTTTGAATTATTTTTTTAATAAGCAAGGAATAAGCATTTTGCAGTTCTCCTCTTCCAGAAACTTTCATTTTTTTTTTTATAATTGACAATATTCAAATTATAATATAAAGGGAAAATGACAAAAAAAATATTCTTAAATTTCAAAATCCCTAAATGGTCACTTGAATAAACAAAATTCCAGTTTAGGTATAGGTAACCAAATTAGGATTTACAAATCTACTAAAATGACCATACTGGCTTTTATTTTATTTTATTTTATAAAAAAAATACTAAGCACTCTCACCAGCCGAGCGATTGCTGGAGCTCCGATGCTAGCAGCAACTACCGGAGTTCAGGTGGGCCATCATCACCAGAGCTCCGGCCGTCGGCCGACGACTGGTCACTGGAGCTTTGACAGCTGACAATTTTTTTTTATAGAGATTTTTATAATTTCAGTAACAAAATGAAACGGTCAGGTAAACAAATATTGAATATGTAGAATTACATAAAGATTTTAATATATATATATATCTATATATAGGAAAAAGGGATATTAGACATTTTGATAATGCAAAATCATTATTGCTAAGAAAGATATCTAATAAACTGATTCAGATCCAGAGGAAAATAAAAGAAAAAAAGTGGAGAACAGAATAGTTGCCGAACAAACAACTAATAAAAACAAGTCTTGCTAATTTTAAAAATTTTAAAATGAAATACAAGATTGAGTAATATAGAATAAGTATGAATATTGAAAATCACCATTAAAGAGCTTGAACTCTACGTAAGTTAATAAAATAATATGAATAGAAAATAATACGGTTAAAAAGAAAATACATAATATATTATTACCTTCTTTTTCTCTTTGAAATGAGAGCGTTGTTATGAAGAGAGAGAGAGAGAAGAGATTCTGAGATCAGAACGTGAGAGGCTGAGCAGAGCGCAAGAAGTGCGGTGATGAGAGATGAGTTGATACTGAACAATACTCAGATCTAGAAACATCACTCTTCTTAATCAACAACTACTTATAGTGAGTCAAAGTCTTCGCCAAATTTTTTCTCCACTTTTCTATTATGTTATTACTTTTGGATGAAATGCCTTACAGCTATTTGCTTCTTATCCTTTTTTCTTTTGTCTTTTTTTGTAAAGTAATCACGCTTGAAAACGAGATGACTTTTCATTTTGCACGTTTTTATCAAATGCTTTCATCTTTTTTTTTTTTTTAATAGGAGGTTGTGGAATCTAATTTCAAGCAGCTGTTGGGAAATATATGCAATGTGAAGAAGAAAAACTCAGTAGACAACAAGCTGTTGTGGAATCTAATCTAATTTGAAAGCAGATGTGTGAAGTGGGATGATGTACGAGTCTTTCTTACCTATAGTAAAGGTTAGGCTTTAGGCTAAGAGTAAAATATACAAACACACACACATACTCCTCTGGTTTTCTTATAAAACTGAAAGAGAAGATATTTTTTTGTCCTATTTCTAGGACATCAAGAGAAATTTTTTATATGAATATATAATTTTACCTTTTATTTATTATTATGTTGACTTTATTTACATGAGACATAACACATATTAAATAATGATAAAATTTGAAAAGTTGTTGAATTTTAAATAAGAGTTAATGAAGTTTAAGGTTTTTTTTGTCTGTGTGAAACATATTGGAAGTGACTTATAAATAGGATTAAAGGAGTATATATCAACTTTGAAAGCATGTATTCTTTTCATGAACCGCCCAAAACGTTTAAAAAAAAAGGGTTGGAGATTTTGATTTAATTAATTTTTAATTGTGACTTTATTTTAGTTAGTCCCATAAGTGCGATTCATTATGGAGTCTCATGTTACCCTTCATCTTGATATGCAATGAATTTTTTTCCCATTATAAGATATATTTAACCAAATCACTAAAACTAAGAAAAATATTAAATTATTTAATTTTAGTTGAAAATCAACAAAAATTCAAACTTATCTCTAATTATGTCAAACAATGCTTCAATCTGACTTGGTATATATTGTTGGGCAAAAAAAAAAAAGGCTTAGTATATATTACTGTATCAAATAATTATATAAAAAAACATAAATTATATCATTAGACTTTAATGAGTGGTAATATTAAAAAAGTGTTACCATATTGCAGAATATCAGTGACCTAGTTTTGTGTAGCAATAATAATAAGGTCAGTTAACCTCTTAATTTTGCTCGTGATTGATGTTAATCATCTCTTTAAATCTTGTAATTATCTTTCTTTGAAAAATTTGATCAATAAACTCTACGTATAAGCTGGAACTTATATTTCATATCATTCCTACTCGTATTAATTAGGTCACTTCATCTCATCCCATATTAAGCAAATAGAAGGCCGAAAAAATTAAGTCGAAGTCTTTGATTGAATTAATTTTTTAATTGTGACTTTAATAAAATTAACCTCATAAATTGTCCATTATGGAGTCTCATGTTTTCCTTAAATTTTAATATGTAAACAAGGCATATCAACCAAACATTTAATTTTATTAAAACTAAGGAAAAATTACTCAATTATTTAACTTTAGTTGAAAATTGGAATAAATAAATTTATCTGGAATTGGCCAGGAAAGGAAGGAGAAATTCTTGTGTCAATTAATCTCTCATCACACAGCTAATATATATATATATATATATATATATATATTATTACCAAAGTTTCGCATTCTTAATTGATATTTTCTTTAAAGAAAGTAGTATGTATTATGAAAAGAAGTCTCAAGACACCTGTAAAGCAAAAAATAAATAAAAAACTTGATTATTATTATTTATTTTCGAAAAAAAGTCTGAGGTGGGACTCGCAAAATACTATTATAAAAGTTGTATCTCCATTTTATGTCCCATCAACTTGATAATTTGTTTCAGCTTTCAAAAGTAGACTAATTATTTCAGTCCAGAAAGAAAAGTAGACTAATTATATATGTATATTGATGATATTATCAAAAAAATATTGCATTGTTCCAAAGCACAAATACAATTTAAAAAAAGAAGAAGAAGATGAAAGGTATTAATAAGCTCTGACAGAGGTAATTTGGTTATTGCTTTTGGTTAAATGTGTCTGGTAATAGTTAATGACCTGTTGCTCCAGTAGGAACACTGAACCCGGCGTTGACAAGCTTATAGTGCTCCTTCACTCTTTATTGTAAGATCAAATTTTTTGAATGGATCTGTTTTTTTTTATAAGATTTTTTTTTGCGTCTGTTTGAGTATTTAATATATTATTACCTACTTTATTCCTAATTTAATACATTTAATATATTATCTTTTTTCATTTATCTCATTATTATTCTCTCACATTTATCCATATATATAAGGGTATATTTGTAAAAAAATTACATTTGCTACATATTAATTGTTTTTAATTAATTTTAACTGTTTTCTTAAACTGTACAATTTAGTTAAAATGATCTTATAATAAGGGATGGAGAAGTACTTAATTGTATTACATAAAAAAAAGGTGCCTAATGATAGAACAGAAGCCATTACATTGTAACAGATGCGAACAATGTGGGCTTTGATAAGGATAATCCAAGAGTCATGGAGCAGCCCAACATACTACGAAGGAGCCAGCGAGCACGGAAGAGGCCTTAGAAACTTCGAGAACTAGAGAACACGGGAATGGGTATATAAGGACAGGTGGTTAGAGGGAAGGGGTGTGAATGATATTGTTATTTCCGTCCTGACAGATTCTCTGTAATCCTCTCTCCCTGCATTATTCTGTCATTCTGTTCTTTCTGTTATTCTGTGTCAAGTGGCTCAACTCGTGAGGCCGAATAAGCTCTGTAATTACACTCTTATTAATATACATATATACATTCAGAGCTGTTAATTGCTTGCGTCGATTTTTATCACACTCACTAACGTGACATTTGGTGCTTTCATTGAGAGATACAAGGAACATGGTAGAGAATACCCACTTGAAGGAACTACAAGCTGATATGAAGAAGACGAATGAGTTTGTAGAAGAAGGCAAGGGGCATTTTGACCAGATTGATCGATGATTCGATTCTATGGAATCTCTGCTACATTCCCTAGTGCAGTCGATAGGTAGCTTGAAGCAACAACCAGAATTGTCTCCGCCAAGATCTAAGGATTCAACATCTAGAATACCGATTGTAGAACCGGTGAACTTTGTTCAGAACCCGCATAAGACTATTAAGGTGGATTTTCCACATTTCGATGGATCGGATGCGCTGGACTGAATTTTTAAGGCAGAAAGGTACTTCAAGTATTTTGAGATTCAAGACCCGTAGAGGTTAATGATCGCATCAATACACCTTGACGGAGATGTGTTGCCGTGGTTCCAGATGATGGAAAAATCGGGAAGAATCCCGACTTGGAGTATATTCGCCAAGGCAGTAGAAGCTCAATATGGACCAACTCAATTTGAATGTCCCCGATCTCAGCTCTTTAAACTGACTCAACAAGGACTCGGGGGCAAACTGGAGGAATACAATCAAAAATTTCTAGCTTTGGCGAACCGGACCGAAGAAATTCCTGACTCGGCCCTATTGGATTGCTATCTAGGGGGACTATTACCCGAGCTGAAACGGGATGTACTGCTGCAACGACCATCGACGGTATTACACGCCATGTCCATAGCACAACTATTTACAAACACGGCGACCACCAGATTTTCTACAATGAAGAATCCGATTGGGAATGGGAACCTCCCGAAGGCTATAGTGCCTTACACAGGAGCTCGTTCCAACCCATCCACCACGGGCCTAGGAGGAGGAAAGTCAAACTTACCTCCCTTATTACCAACACCAAAAATGCCCCCCCATTAAAAAAATAAACAGCAGCAGAGATGCAAATACGGCAAGAAAAGGGGCTCTACTATACTTGTAATGCCAAATTCACGCCAACGCACAAGTGTCCGAATAAAGAGTTGATGTTATTACAGAGTGAAGGCGAGTCAAATGAAGAAGAAGATGAGACCCTTGAGATAGTTGAAGCTGATGCTACATTGCATCATTTATCGCTCTATGCGTTAAGAGGAACTCAAGGTCCAGCCACGATCCGATTCCATGGCACTATTCAGGGACGGCAGTGCAAATACTCTTGGACAGAGAAAGTTTTGATAACTTCATACATCCTCGCATTGTAGCACATCTGAATTTACTAATAGAAGAGGCAACCCCTATCCGAGTGTTGGGGGGAATAGGAGGCAAAATCTTGAAAAGTTCAGAAGAGGTCCCGGGACGTGGGCATACAGATCAATGGTCACACAATTTTTTTGACCCTTTACATGCTACCAGTCATGGGAGCCGATGTAGTGATGGGGGTTGATTGGCTTGAGACACTCGGGGCCCACATTGCTGACTATAGCACGTCTACCATCAAGCTTCTGCAGGATGGGGAATGGATTGCATTGATGGGATTTAGAGGACCCACCGTGATATTAGCCCAATTTCACCACCTCATTCACCTTCAACAAGTCGAGGCAGTAGCTGAATACTTTATGCTGGAAAGGATCACTGATGAGTCAGAACAAGGGATTGTAGAGCATCAGGGGGCACCGGAGGAACTCACGAATCTACTCCATCGGTTTGCCAAGGTGTTTGAGAATCCACATGGTTTACCCTCATCTAGAGGGCACGAGCACCGAATCGATTTATTACCAGGCACAGGTCTCGTGCGAGTACAACCATACCGCTACCCATTCAGTCAGAAAGCTGAAATCGAAAACATGGTTTTGGAGTTGCTTCGGGAAGGATTGGTACAACCGAGCTCTCGTCCATTCTCCGCTCCTGTTATTTTGGTTAAGAAAAAGGATGGGACCTGGCGTTTTTGTGTGGATTACCGGGCTCTGAATGCAGCTACCATTAAAGATGCTTTTCTGATGCCAACAGTGGATGAACTCTTGGATGAGCAATATGGATCGGAATTCTATTCTAAGCTGGATCTACGGTTGGGGTATCATCAGATTTTTTGATGCGTAAGGAGGATAGGGAGAAGACTACCTTCTGTACTCATTTGGGGTTGTATGAATGGCTCGTTATGCCGTTTGGATTAACCAATGCACCAGCCACATTTCAGGCACTCATGAACACAATCTTCAAACCATTCATTCGTCATTTTGTCTTAATTTTCTTCGATGACATATTAATTTACAGCCCCACATGGGAGTCCCACCTTACGCATCTTGAATCTGTTTTAAAGATTTTATTGCATCATTAGTTATATGCAAAAATGCCAAAATGTACATGTGGCAGGCGGCACGTGGAATATCTGGGTCATATAGTTTTAGGAAATGGGGTTGAAATGGACTCGAAAAAGTTAAAGGTTGTTCAGGAATGGCCTGTACCTGAATCAGTCAGCCAATTGAGGGGATTCTTAGGCTTGAGTGGGTATTATCGTAGATTTATTAAAAGTTATGCCCAAAAAGCAAAGCCCTTAACAAAATTACTATGCAAAGATGCCTTTATCTGGTCTTCAGCGGCCCAAATTACTTTTGATAATATGAAACAAGCTTTAACACAAGCCCCAATATTAGCACTTCCTGATTTCTCCAGACCCTTTATCTTGGAGACGGATGCTTCTAGCAGCGGCATTGGTACAGTATTGAGCCAAGATCAACACCCCATTGCTTTCTTTTCAAAGCAACTCTCCCCCATGCAGACGCAATCAGTATATGTACGCGAATTGTACGCCATCACTGAGGCGGTGGCCAAGTTCCGACACTACCTCTTTGGTCACCCATTTATCATTTGAACTGACCATGCTAGCCTTCGGCATCTTATAGATCAAACCATTCAGACTCCAGAGCAAGAAGCATGCCTGCCTAAACTATTGGGGTATCATTTTTCTATCAAGTATAAGCCTGGGCGGCACAACCAGGCCGTGGATGCCTTATCCCATGTCACTTGCATGGCCCTGTCTGCAATCAATGATCCCTTGATAGATATGGTGGCTCGGGAGATTCAATCATCAGACGAGATACAGGGATTAAAGAAAAGAATACAGCAAGGTGATAGTGTTGACCCACAATATAATATTCGGAATGAAGAATTATATTGGAATAATCGGTTGGTGATTCCTAGTGATAAACCTCATTTAATCAATACTATTCTAACCAAGTTTTATTCGTCAATCGTGGGAGGACATGCTAGTTTTATGCGAACTTTGTACCGAATCGCTGGTATATTTTTTTGGAAACACATGTGCCGAGATGTGCGCCACTATATTCGCAGTTACTCTGTATGTCAGCAAGCTAAAGTAGCGCAAGTGAGTCCTGCGGGGTTATTGCAATCGTTACCCATTCCATATCATATATGGGAGGACATCGCTATGGATTTCATTGTAGGATTGCCTACGATTAATCATTATGCAGCAATTCTGGTGGTTGTTGATCGCCTGTCCAAGTACAGGCACTTTATTGCTCTTCCTGGTAACTTTTCGAGTATTCAGGTGGCCGATGCTTTTATTCACCATATTGTCAAGCTCCACGGTCTGCCCGAAACCATTGTGTCTGATCGTGATAAGGTCTTCATGAGTGTTTTCTGGTGCCATTTAATGAAATTTCAGGGGACGAAGTTGCATTTCAGCTCTACTTAGCATCCCCAGTCAAACGGTCAATCTGAAGCTCTTAGTAAGTGTCTTGAAATGTATCTACGGTGCTTTGTTCATGATTATCCACGACAGTGGCTTCGATTCTTACCATGGGCTGAGATGTGGTATAACACTTCTTTCCATCATTCGACGGGAATGTCTCCATTTAAAATAGTATATGGTAGGGAGCCACCACCTATCATTCGCCATTCTTCTCTTGAAGATACCCCTTTCAATGTTCATCAACAACTTGAACAAAGAGACGAACTTCTGGCTATTTTGAAGGCCAATATTAAAAGGGCTCAAGACAAAATGAAGAGATATGCCGATACTAAACGGTGGGAGGTCGAGTTTTCAGTTGATGATTGGGTTTTGGTTCACTTACAGCCGTACCGTTAACACTTTGTTCAGCTCCATCGATTTCAGAAGCTTGCTCTCCTTTACTTTGGGCCATTCCAAGTGATTGAGTAGATTGTTTCAGTCGCTTACTGCTTAGCACTATCGGATCATGCCAAGATTCACCCAGTTTTCCATGTCTCTATTCTTAAAAAGTTTTACGGGACCGAACCGGTTAAATCTTATTTGCCACTCCCTCTGTGTACTACTCCTGAAGGTCCCATTTGTCAACCAATGACCATTCTGGACATGCGTTGGGTCCACCGTGGCAATGACCGCGCTCAACAGCTCTTGGTTCAGTGGGATGGTGCTCTGGAACCCACCTGGGAGGATTATGAGGCCCTCAAGATCCTGTATCCATCGGTGGACCTTGAGGACAAGGTCAGAGCTTATGAGGGGGGTATTGTAACAGATGCGAACAATGTGGGCTTTGATAAGGATAATCCAAGAGTCGTGGAGTAGCCCAACATACTGTGAAGGAGCCAGCAAGCACGGAAGAGGCCTTGGAAACTTCAAGAACTAGAGAACACAAGAATGGATATATAAGGACAGGTGGTTAGAGGGAAGGGGTGTGAATGATATTGTTATTTCCGTCCTGACAGATTCTCTATAATCCTCTCTCCCTACATTATTCTGTCATTTTGTTCTTTCTGTTATTCTGTGTCGAGTGGCTCAACTCATGAGGCCGAATAAGCTTTGTAATTGCACTCTTATTAAAATGATCTTATAATAAGGGATGGAGAAATACTTAATTGTATTATATAAAAAAAGGTGCCTAATAATAGAATAGAAGCCATTACATCTCAAGGTTTAAGAACAAGATAAGACTCCATAATGGGCAATTATGAGGTTAATTTAATTAATGTCACAATTAAATACTTAATTTAATCATAGTCTTTCAGCATAATATTTTTTAATTATGAACTGTTTGGGCGGTTCATGAAAACTATGCATGAACGCGTTTCAATGCCTCTTGTTTTGTTAGGTGAAATGAAACATGCATTCACAAATTCTGACATTAATTAAATTAGCGACAAAATTCTGTCTCTAATTAATTAGTAACAGTTCTTTTTTAATATAATTCACAAATTTTATCAAATTCTATCGCTAATTCAATATTTTTAACATAGTTATGTTGAATTCAGTGATCAACTTTTTTTTGGAGAAAGATAACAATGAAATTATCAACGGGCTTAAGTCTAAAGAAAGAAACTAGTTCCTCACAATGTAATGAATCAATATTCAAATTCCCACAGGAAAAGATGTCTGTATTTAGTATTATATAATATCTTAAATAGGATTGCCTCTAATAGGAGGATACTTATGCATAACAATGAGACTTAAAGAGGTCATTAGCATAAATTACGGGCAACATTAAAAGCTTTGTTTAATCATTTCAACAATAGCTTTTTAATGGGCATTAAGGTATGTTGGATGTCAACATCGCATTAACACCCTTCTAACACGTAAGATACGTAAGTTATGATTTGTTAAATGATCAAGCCATGCAAAATCCTAAATTAAGATTTGTAGAGTTGGCAGGTATTTTCGTGCTATTTTCCTTAATAAAATCTTATAATGTCAAGAATAATTCTTGGGGAAAATGACCAGAAGCTTAGAAATGTGATATTCTAAATTAGGCACCTAATACTTCAAAATCCCAGAAAAAAGAGTGGTGTACGTCTGATATGGTATTTTTCAAATATAGTTAAATGAATAAAATGTCCTTATATCAAAAAGTTTATTACCAAATTGTAAATTGATAATAACAAGTGTTGAACAGCAGATGACAAAAAATATACTGGCAATAACAAGTTATTTTATTAACAAGTTATGTATTGTCAATGACAAGTATTAAATAGTCAATGACAAAAAATGTATTGACAACGATAAATTTAATAGCTTCTTTTTTCAAATATGATATAAGGGTATTTTAGTTATTTAACTACATTTACAAAATATCAAATCAGGCACCACTTTCTTTTCTATCATTTTCAACTTTTAGATGCCTAAATTGGGAAATAATAATTCTAATATTCTTTTTCCGAAAATTTCCCCTAATTCTAAAGCACTTTTAAGCATATTCGAACTCTTACAAATCGCTTTTGCTAAAAGTCCATTTTTAACTAAAGTTAAATGATTAATTTTCTGTAACTACCAAAATCTAATGAAAAGTTTTAGTATACTCAAAAAGAGAGGATTAAATTTGAATATTAAAAAAAAAAGAGTGAAAAAAAGGAAGATGAACTCGTTGTATATTCAATTAAAAGAACAATTACTTATCTATCAAATTTTTGTAGTTCATATTTAAATGGATTTCTTTTAATTATTAATAATTTTTTTGTAGAAAAATGAAGATTCTCATAGAAGGAGAAGAGATAGTTTGGTAAATATGGCGATCTTAGCTACATTGAAATGATTTCTCTGTGTTCTTTTTTTTTTTTTTGGTTAGGAAAAATAAATATGTGCACAAAAGTTTTTTCCCGTATCATATTAAAACTTGCAAAATAAATATACTGGATGTCAATATTATCGCACATAAATTTTGGACTTGGAAAATGAATGCACCAAATTAATTTTTATTAGTATCTTCAAGTAAGTTTGAATTTGAGACTAATTTTTTTTGAACCAAGTGTTAAGGTTAAAACTCTTTTAACATATCTGCTTCTCAGAATTCGAACTTGTATTCTTTTTTTTTTTTTTTTAAGAGAGTGAAACCGTTTACTATCTCAACTAATAGCTTGTTGTTGAATCCATATAATTATTATTAAATATAAAATCTTATTCAAAATAAAAATGCCCTTTTTTGCTGTTAATATTTCCCAACATTGATTAGAATGTATTGGCATGGTTTCAAAAGATAAGTATGATTATTCATTTGGCATAACATGCATGTGCTTTGTTAATTTCCAGTGCATCAACGTAACAGGCCTATATATCTATCATATGCTTATTTTTTTCATTGATATACAATATTGATTCTAATACTAAACTACGTAGAAAATGCAAAGACAATAAATACAGCCCTTCTATTACTACCCATCTACTTTGACTTGCTCCTTGTCAATTCAATTCCGTTTCAAACGGTAAATGCCTTCCTCTGAATTATAAACGGCAAATTAACAACAAAATTTCTTAACAAAAATTTTATTTTTCACAATTCTAGCGGTAACTACAAATAAATTTCTGTTCTTAAATCCATCAGAAAAATATTTTGCGGTGAAAATCAGTGATGAAAATTTTTCATCATTATTTTATTACAAAATATTTAGCGATAAACATTATCAATGATAATTTTCCATTGCTAATTCTATTGTGAATAATTAACGATATAAATTAATGACTAAGATATTCCTTGTTAACTTTAAGGATAACCAATTCTAAAATTAGTGAGAGAATTTGACATTAGTGATGGAAACATTTAAATTCCACGCATAGATAATTAGCACCAGAATTTTTTATGTGAATTTGTCGCAAATGCAAAATTTTTGTTGCAAAATTCTTTGCTAATTTGATATCTTTTTTATTTTGACTCCATTTCATTCCCACATTTAACTTTGTTATGTTGTATATCTAAAGCTATATTCTTTTGTTAACTCCAATTCACTGTTCACCATTATGAATACTAGATTTCGATTAAAAATTGTGGTGCTTGAAACAAAATTAAGAGAGATAAATAAATTACTTAATTTTAACAAATGTGACATGATATCTTTAAAACGCTCCCATCCAACATTAAATTATACATCAGTTTATATGTTAGATAAAATTAGTTTGATAAAACAATAATAAATATGAAAAATAAAATAAATTAAATTCTTAATTTTGAATCAAAATTAACTATCTAATTAACTCTTATAGTTAGAATCATAGGAGTAATATAAGGAGCTCTAGACTTTTTGATACTGTGTTAGAAAAAAGTTACTTTGAACACTTTTTTAAGCCTGGAGGTATGTCTTGACCCTGATATCAAAAATGAAAAATGAAATAATGAATAGAAGATCAAGATGAAACAATACAGTTTCCTCTGTTCCCTTGTTAATTATTTTTCTCTATGCACTGGTGCTCATCTCATGTAATACATTTTTATTTCAAATATCAGAAATTATAGTTTTGTGCACCGCACGTTGATCTCACCAAGCCTTTTTTACTCAGTTACGCAAGGCATGTGTTTATGTGTTCATGTTATTTCATTTAATTATGTACGCATCTTAAAAATTACTAGGTTATTTATATTAGTTATGCAATATTGTTACTTGTCCCAAAAAAAAAAGTTATGCAATATTGTTTTTTTCAATAAATATTTAATCCTTCAATTATCCATCCTTAGCTTACATGTAGTAACTCATGATGTTATATTATGTCTTGTCGCCTTGCCTTAAAGCAGAGAACACCAATTGAATTACAGAACAAGTCCCTCAAACTCTAAAAACAGAACTCAATTTTATTTCCAATGATTCTCTGTAAAACTTAAATAATTGAAGTATTTGTCTTAGTCCAAGAAATGGGGCCCAAAAAATAAATTAAATCATTCATGCCTCAAATATTATATATATATATATATATATATATATAGTATATATGTAACTTTACAAGTTTGCTCGCCAAATGTATTAGAATCACATGCCTCTAGGCCAGAGTCCTCTGTTTTCCAAAGCAGAGGTGGATAACATTTTCCATATATACCTGTAGAGTTTTATAAAATTATAATAATACTATCCATGCAAAGTAAATATATAAGTACAAATAGTATAATTTAAAAGATAAGTGTTTACCAGTACTTTTTTCTTATGAAACTGTAAGAACATAATTTTTTATATGAGGAATATCTTCTATTGATAATAAAAACTATTCCCTCCAATCTTAGTTATATGCACTTATTAATAAATTTACGTAATCTAAATAAATTAGTTAAAATTAGTTGCCTTTTGTGAAATTGTCTTTAATAAAAGTCATTAATTGAAAGAATTTGTTTAACCAATTAGAAAATTTTATATTTTGTTAAGGATATTATGTAAAAAAAAATTAATGCTCCAAACAATACATGTTATATTATAAGGAGAATTGCTTATGAAGCATGGAAAGAGAGAAATTATATTTTATGGTTCCAAAAAACATTAAACATGTAACCTTTCATTTTTAAGAGACCTTTTTATGCTAAACATGTAACCTTTCATTTTTAAGGGATCTTTTATGCCATTATAAACCCGTTGCCATTATCCATCTTTCTTTGTATTGTATTTGTCATCAATGTTTTTGGGGAAAAATGTATTAAGGTCTCACCCAAAAAAATATATATATAGATGTTTTTTGAAATCATCAAATTAATATGAAATCTCAAGAAACCTCATTATAAGAGATTTCACGTGTTCAGTTACTAGACTTTCCTCATCTTCTTTTTTAGGTATACATTGATAACTGAAAAAATAATCGTTAACAACTGAAGGTGCAACAATAACAATTATTACTGCAGGTATTAACAACACATTTTCTTACTAATTAACAAGTGGAATAACAGATTAACCCAATTTTGGCTATTTTCAAAGCGTTTTGTAAATGCCTCACCGATTAAGTGGTTTAATGTTATTATATTTTTCTTCCTTCCTCTGTTCTCTTGTTAATTATTTTTTGAACATTACTTGACAATAACCGAGGACACCACACATTGATTTCACCGTGCTTTGTTTTAAAGCAAGTATGACAGAGCTTCTTTGTTGTTTGAATAATAATTATAAATTCAATAACTGAATATTCAAAATTAAATCAATTAAAGCAAGTATGACAGAGCTTTCTTTGTGTTTTTATGCTCTGCGAGCAACCTCTTCTTCGCTTGTGAATGATTTGGAGAGTTGTTATGTTATGCTATAGATTGGATTGATGTTAAACATGTGAGTAGAAGGAATATACTCATCCGGTCCTTAATATAAGGCCCATTTAACTAATTTGATTAAATTAAGGAAGTTAGGTAAGTTAGTTAATTATAAGAAAAGTGCCACATTTTTCCTAAAACACCATAATCATCTTTCTTAATACCCCTTCTCCCTCTTCTACTTGATTATGGTTGAGGGAGTATCCATAAGGGTATTTTAGAGAAAATTGATAAATATGAGAAAGGAGTCTTATATTTAGGACCAAAATCAACACAAGAATTGGGTCCTATATTAAGGACCGGAGGAGTATATAAAAGTTAAGATCTAACATGTTTTATTACGTTCTCAATTATAAGCATAACTAAGTCTGGAGAAATGTTGGTGTATCAAAAAAAAAAAAAAAAGAAGTCTAGAGAAATGTTTTGTGCTCTACTTTTGGTGCTCCAATTGCTTATCCTATACACAAGTGTTTGGTGATGCCAACTTCTGCAGTTTGCAAATTCTGATGAAGTTAAAAGCTGAAATCAGTGTGAAAGTTAGATATTGTCTTCCAAAGAAAGTGGGACAAGTCAATTTGGATGATCTTTGAGTCTGCATTATTGTGTGGCATACATCTTCCTTTGTTATTGTAGATGTTACAAATGATTTTTATCACCAGCGGAGATTTTGGAATAGATGTTTATATATAAACTCGTCTTAGAAGGTGGCCTAAATTTCTTTTCCTCTCTATTTGCGTGTATGTACTTGTTCTGGTTTTATGGAATGAATTAACATAGCCACACAAAAAAAATGAAATTATTATTATTATTATTATTATTGTTGTTGTTGTTTTTATTTTTATTACAAACAATGATTTATTAAACTAGAGATTCTCACATGATGTTAAGGTCTCGGTCGCATACGGAAGGGAATTAGCCTTCTTTGTACGATGCTGTTTTCGATATCCAACGAGCAGGGACAATACATTGATTCAGAATAACGAGTGGCAAGTTGATGAAGATTTGTGGATATATGATCTTGGAAATACATCTGCCTCCAGTGATAAAACATTGTATGAGAGGCTACACGACCGTTTTGGATAAGTTTTCAATTAGCTTGCGACTGTGTGTCCCATATTACTTGACTAAGCTAAATTTCAATAGAGGACACCCCACATTGATCTCACCATGCTCTGTTTTAAAGCAAGTAATGCAAATCTTTCTTTTGTGTTTGAATAATAATGATAATGCAATAACTTCATATTCAAAATTACTGTGCCGAAAAAAAAAAATCAGTACAGGAAGGATGCATTCAGTTCCATCCACTCCAACATTAAAATTTCAATATTTCTTACAAACATTATTTCGAGATGGGGAGTATTCTCGTCGCAACAAATACATCAAGTACACATTGGTTTATTTTTAATCACCAAAAAAAAAAAAGTGAAGCACGAAAAATAAATCAAAGCTAAAATCGGAAATGTTTATTCTTAGCAGCAATCATTTCCCGGCATTAGTTTTGCATTGCTAGAATGTCTTGGCGTTGTTTAAAAAGCTGGGTATGATTTGCCATCACATTTGCATGCTCTTGCAATGCAGCATTCAAGTCTTTTTGAGCCAATTCCACCACTCGAGCTGCGTTAACCTCTTGATTTCGAGTAGCCGCAATTATTGCCTCGTTGGTTTTCAGATAACTATCCAAACCCTTTAGAATTTCTTGAATGCCATCAACTTCAGATACATCACTAATGAAAACCTTAGTCTTAATAGATTCAAGCCAGTCCTTGTCAAAACCAATAAAACAACCATCCTTTAATTTTCCTTCCAACAACCTCTTGTCTGCCTCAAGTAGGAGAGAGAGAGGATTAAAAAAAAGTTAAATACGTTTTATATTAAGAATAAAAAAAATTAAGTTTAACTTTACAGTAATTTTCTTGATCAACATCTTAATTAGTAAAAATAAAATAAATACTAGATAGATAAAGAGATAAGATGAAGATTGTCCTGTTACATTTGAGTCAGATGATAAATTTGTCTTCTTTGCTATCTCAAAAGTAATAACCTCTTCGACAATTTCCTCTGCTTTTTCCTTAGCACCCTAACCAATGCCACATTGTAAAAAGGTTTAACTTTGTTGTATTGTATACTAAAGCTATTTTCGTTTGTTAACTCCAATTCAGTGTTCACCATCATGAATACTCCTCCAATGCTCAATATAAAATTTATTTAATTAATTTGATTAGATTAATAAAGTTAAGTAAGTTACTTAATTATAATGACATTTTTTTTTTCAAAACATCATAATTATTTTTCTTAATATTATCCTTCCTTTCCTACTTAATTATAGTTGAGAAAGTATCAATAGGGGTGATTTAGAAAAAAATTAATAAATAGGAGAAATATATAGGTATTATATGTAGGATCAAAATCAACTTAATAATTAGGTCCTACATTAAAGACCGGAGGAGTACTAAACAAACTAATAAATTATATATCAATTTATATGTTAGATAAAATTAGTTTGAAAAAACAATAATAAACATGAAAGATAAAATAAATCAAATTCTTAATTTTGAGTCAAAAGTACCTATCTAACTAATTTTATATTTAAAATCATAGAAGTACTATAAGGAGCCATAGACTTTTTGGTGCTGTGTAAAAAAAAAAAAACCTTGCATGTATTCTCTAAATCTGGAAGTATGCCTTAGTCTTGATGAGCTCTTGAAATCTAATTCACCTAAATTTTTCGTGTATAAAAAAAAAAAAGTTCTTCTTACAATATTTACAAGGATAGGTTCCATGAAGAATTAAATCCCTTCGATCTTTGATTACAGTATTACAAAAATACGTAACAAAACTTCTTTAAAAAAAATTAATTTTGTTGCAATTCTATTGTTAACTACATGGTTAAATTTAGCGATAAATAAATTTCTGTTCTTAAATCCGTCAAAAGAATATTCTTCTGTAAAACTTAGTAATGAAAAATTTTCATCATTATTCTATTGCAAAATAGTTAGGGACGAAAATTAGCAATGGTAATTTTTCATTGCTAATTCCATTGTAAAACAATTAACAACAGAAATTAATGACTAAAATATTTATTGTTAACTTTAAGGATAACCAATTCCAATTTTACAATGGAATTATCAATGAAAAATATATGTCGCCTAGTTGGAATAGGTTATCGCTGAAATAAGTGAGAGAATTTGACATTAGTGTCGGAAATATTAAAATTCCATGCATAGATAATTAGCATCAGAATTTTTGGTGCAAATTTCGTCACTAAACTGATTTGTGATGAATTTTTCATTGCTTGGTCAAGAAATTCTATTGCAAAATTCCTTTGCTAATGTGCTATATCTTTCTTGTGTTGACTCAATATCATTTCCACATTTAATATTTAAGGCTATATATTCCTCCAGTCTTTAATATAAGATCTATTTATCTAATTTAATTAGATTAAGAAAGTTAAATAAGTTAGTTAATTATAAAAAATATGACTTTTTTTTTCTAAAACAACGAAATAGTCTTTCTTAATATTCTCTCTTTCTCTCTTATTTGATTATAGTTGAGGAGTATTAATAGGGGGTAATTTAGAAAAAATTAGTAGATATGAGAAATAGGTCTTACATTTAGAATCAAAATCAACTCAATAATTAAGTAGTCCTCCAGTCCTTAATATAAGACCTATTTAACTAATTTGATTAGATTAAGAAAGTTAGGTAAGTTAGTTAATTATAAAAATATGACATGTTTTTTTCTAAAACACCATAATCATCTTTTTAATATCTTCCCTCCTCTTCTACTTGATTATGGTTGAAAGAGTATTCATAGGGATAATTTAGAAAAAATTGATAAATATAAAAAATAGTCTTATATTTAGGGCCAAAATTAACTAACGATTAGGTCTTATAATAAGGACCGGAGAAGTATTATATTAAGGAGTGGAGGAGCATTTTCTTTTGTTAACTCCAATTCACGTGTTCGCCAATATGAATACTAGATTTTGATTAAAATTTTGTGGCATTTGAAACAAACTTCAATGTAGGTTGTCCTAGGTCTCAACATGTATCTTAATGTTGAATCAAGTCCTTATAATTCATTTTATCTAATTTATAGACTATGAATTTTGTTTATAGTAATGCATGAGTGTTACAACAATGTTAAATGTAATGAAGGATATACCATAAAATTCATGTAATTCTATAAATAAAAATTAATGGTATTAAAACAGTTTTTACGCTCAAGGGTTAATACGCCCAAGAAAATAACTACATTTTTTGCTTTTTAATTTTTAAAACATAAAGTTAACCCAATTACGTTGGTTTCTGGAACATTAAAGAAATTGCACAAGTCTCACCTGAGAGCAATCTTGAGTAAGTGATTTTATGATATTTATTTTTCCTTCAATTCCTTCCTCTGTTCTCCTGTTAACTACTTTTCTCTATGCAGTGGTTGTCATCTCATTTTTATTATCTTAACACTGCCTTGGCTCCTAAACATAAAAGCTAGTCCGAGATTTACTTTGATTTTAAATTTAAAATCCCAATTTACTTTGTTCTTCATGTTTATTAATTTTTTCTTGAAGTAATCCTTATAATTATTAGACATGTTAAAAGATTTTGGATCTAGTACACATGATTAATAAAAGCATTTTAAAGAAGATAACACTATTTATTACAAATAACTAACTTAATTAATTTTTTTAGTATTCATGGATTAATTATTTGGCTCTTGTATCAAAGATAGGAGTACATTTCTTATTTCTCGTGCGTGTTAAAGATTTCACATATCAGAAATTATGGTTTTGAGCCGATTTGCGACGCCACACATTGATCTCACCATGCTCTGTGGCTCAATTACACAAGCCATGTGTTTATGCGTTTATGTTATTTCGTTTAATTTTGTATGTATCGTAAAAATTACTCACTTATTTATTTTAATTGTGCAGTATTGCTTTTTCAATAATTATTTGATCCTTCAGTTATCCATCCTTACTTATATGCAGTAACTTACGATGTTATTTTTGTCTTGTTCCCTTACCTTAAAGCAGAGAAGATCAATTGAATTACAGAACAAGTCCCTCAAACTCCTAGAACAGAACGCAATTTTATTACAATGATTCTCTGTAAAACTTCTAAAATTTATGATATTTGCCTTAGTCCGAGAACTGGGGCCAAAAAATAAATTAAATCTTCCATGCCTCGAATATTATATATGTGTGTGTATGTAACTCCACAAATTTGCTCGTCAAACTTCACCAAAAAGAAACAAAAACAAAATTTGCTCGTCAAATGTATTAGAATCGTATGCCTCTAGGCCAGAGTCCTCTGTTTTTCAAAGCAGAGGAGGATGACACTGCTTATATATACCTATAGAGTTTTATAAAATTATAAAATTATACCTATCCATTTAAAGTAAATATATACATTAAAAAAGTATAATTTAAAAAATACCTTTTTGGCAAAAAGAAAAAGAAAAGTGTTTACCAGTACTTTTTTTTATAGTGAAATTGTAAGAAAATTATTTTTAATATTACGATGTGTTACTTCATTTTTTTTTCTTCTCAATGTTCCTTTCATGCATCACATAAGGCATTACATTCATATTAATATTTTGCATACAACCAGGCATTTCAATTAGCTCACGTGGCAAAAATACAGAAGAATATGGGTTATTATCAAGGATTTAAATATATGCTCCCAAGCACTAGCATTGGGCATGCAAGAGAGGAATTTTAAAAGGACAAAAAACAGAGTCAACTTTAAATCCCCCGCAAAAACAGTCCTTTTTTTTTTTAAAAACTTTTGGTAACTAAGATGAGGAATATCTTTGATTTATAATAAAAACTAATTCCCCCCAATCCTATTTATATGCACTTATTAATAAATTTATGTAATTTAAATAAATTAGTTAAAATTAGTTATTTTTTGGCCAAAAAAATTAAAATTGTCTTTAATAAAAGTCATTAGTTGGAAGAATTTGTTTAATCAATTAGAAAATCTTATAGTTAGTTGGGGATATTAAGGAAAAAAATTAATGCTCCAAACAAAACATGTTATATTACAAGGAAAATTGCTTATCAAGCATGGAAAGAGAAATTTTATAGCTACAAACAACGTAAAACCTGTAACCTTCCATTTTTAAACCCGTTGCCTCTATCCATCTTTCTTTGTATTGCACATGTTGTGAATGTAAATGTTTTTAAAAATGGAAGACAATCAACGTCGGCAGGAAATTTGTGGAATTACATATATACCCCCAATTATGCTCCTTTATTTTTGACGTCAAGGTCACCATATTGCCTTTTTGTGTAATTGATGAATTTGCCTCACTCACTTATACGATGTCGTTTTCAATATCCATTCAAGAAATGGGGAAAAACATAGGTTTGGCATTTTTGAGATGACAACCACATGAGAACGAATTCAATGATTCGTGTAACATTTCGTATTATAAGACACAGAGAAAACAATTATGTGCTAGAGAATGGCTCCCACCAACGCAAGCTTCTCTCGTATACATAATCATATTTGGGAAAATAGTAAAATAATGCCATTAGAAAAAAAAATGTTTTCTGCAAACTTTTCATTAAAATAAATCCTCTTTTCACAAAATAGCTTTAAAAAGGAGAATATGTGTGTGTGTGTATTGATCAATTACTTCAAAAGGCAAATGCAAAACTGAGACAATAAAGAACAACTATGTGGTAGAGAGTGACAATGGCCTTTTGTGTGTGTGGGTGGGAGTGAGCATGGAATATGTATTATATGAGTCAGATATCTCTGTGTCACTTGTAAATTTTGCTTTTTTTTTTTATTCTGCAAAAATAGAATTTGTACACATTAATAGCTTTTTTTAACATCATTTTTCTTGAAGGAAATTTCTTTCTAAGTTTTTTTTTTGGGTGCTTCAACCAACATCCCAGTCGATGTAAAGGGAATCATAAAGTAATCAAATTAGTGATCATATACCAGTTGATATATCTTTTGAATCAGACGATCACTTAATATTTTTAACATCTCAAGAATAACATCCTGATAACAGAGTCATACCCTTATTCTTTGTAAAAGTTTTGTGATGTTTGATGATCACAAACTATAAAATCATTGAAACATCTTATACACTTAACATAGAAGAAATGTCAATATCCAATTTTAATGGACTTGAGAGACATCCTAATATGTAGTATTTCGAGAGCAGGGAAAATTGTCTAGTTGTCATCACATAAAGTGTCCTCATGATAGCTTCAACTTTGGAAAGCTGTTAGTGCCATTCAAGTGAAATCCAAGCAGAGGGCCTTCAAAGCAGGAAGATTAAAGCAATCCACATTATGTTGATTCTCCTTTGATGACAGATCCTCATGATGGTATTTCCCCACAATCTATCTTAGCTCATTAGCATCTTTGATAGCCCCAGACCTTAAATTTTCAATTTCTATAGATATTGTTGATGGAAATAAAATTTCAAAGTTCTTGCACTCAATTTCTAGTCTCTGTAACTTCGAGAAAATGTAGCAATAGTATTCATCCATTTCAATTGCAAACCATTTTTCTTCTTGAAATAATTAACAATGTATAACTGAACGAAAATAGTGAAACAATTGTAGCATACTAGTGGCTTTATATGGTCAGGCGATCTATGTTCAGAAACAAAAACATTATTCTTAACAAACAAACACCAACATCAAATTCTTTTCTGTCTACTCCAACATTAGGAGTCCACTTTTAAATAAAGAGTTTATGCATGAACGGGGAGCAATCTTGTTGGGAAAAACTCAAACTTCAACTGCACCTAATTTTTATGTGTTACATAGTCCATAGAAATACGAAGTCTTTCATATAAATAAAAACCCCCAAAAGGCCTATGTTTAGCAGCAATTATCTCCCAGTATTGTTGCCTTCGTGCTATAATATCTTGACAGGTCTTCAAAAGATGACCATGCTGGGCCATGACATTGGCACGCTCTTGTTGAGCCTCTTGTATCACTCGCGCAGCTTCTACCTCTTCATCACGAATAGCCTCAAGATTTGCCTCATTGTTCTTAAGATCATTGTCTAAACCCTTTAGAACATTTTGGATGCTATCGACTTCAAATTCCTCTCTATCAAAAACTTTACCCTTTATAGACTCAATCTAATCCTTATCAAAACCCAAAGTATAAGTATCCTTCAAATGTTCAACCAGTATCCTTTTGTCTGCCTTAGTGATTGTGAAGGGGGTCTTGGTAGTTAAAATGTTCAAGATATCAAGCAATACCCTATAGGACATGTGTGACACTCGAGCGCTTCGATCTTTTCTAGAGAGTTCAAGTTGTGGGCAAGTCTTGAGTGTATTAAATACTCAGAACCTTCCAACTTTATCATATAAACTATTTCTGTGCTCCAGGAACCGTTGAAGCCTGATTATTGGCTTCAAGAAAAGAAGGCATCATCTTTAGAGGGGATAGAAAATGGTGACAGTGACAACTGTGTATCCTCAACAATATCTGATTTTGTCCTGACATGAACGGAGGTCTCAGGCTCCTCTTTCTGCAAAGATCTTTTTACTTTTACGTCACTTTGATGATGTGGCAAAGTTATCAAGCCACCTGTGAAGCCAAAAATAAGTAATTGATGATATATTACATACAAGACAATATGCTACTCCTTTTAATTTTAGAGTTTGTTGAGGAAATTATTTTTATTTTAAATGTAAGACCCTAATCTTTTATGTGTCAAACATTTGTTAACTATGCTAACCGATTAAAAGTAAGGATATTTTAGAAAACTTAGAAACTATTTTTTTTACAAATAGTTAACTAAATTAGCTGTTTTTAATATATGTGAATTCGTTGTTAATTTCCTACATTTAGAACCAGAGAGAGTAATATTTTACCTTCTCTTTTTTCTTCCTCTTCCTTGTGAGCTTGTACATCATGTCCTATAGTTTCTTCTTGTAATTATGATCCCATCATGATTGTTTCTTTTTTCTCTTTATCCCCCAGCTCATCCTGTGTGAAAGATAAATAAAAGCGAAAAGTTTGAACCATATTTAGCATGGATAAAGAATAATAATGTATAGGTAAAGGATCGTAGTCTCACTTTTAAAGATGCCTTTTCTGTGAATTAGTTCTATTTAGAACATAGGATTCTCTTCTTTGTCATTCTTAAAAAAAAAAAAAAAGAGTTAATATAATTTTTGATCCTTCAAGTGTGCTCTTATTTTGGTTTTGATCCCTCAAGTTTCAAATTATAGATTTTGGTTCTTCAAGTTTCATTTCATTTAAAATATTGGTTCTTCTAATACAATAAAAACTTGGACCATTTTGCTCCTTAAAGAACCAAAACCTATAGTTTCAAATTTGAAGGACCAAAATTAAAATTAGGACAAACTTAAAGAACTAAAGATTATATTAACAAAAAAGAAAAGAATTAGTTTGCATTTTGTAGTAGCTTTATTTACTTCCATTTTTAGGAAGAAATGCTGTTCTAAACTGATTTTTTATGTTTATTTTGACCAATAGCTCAAATAAATATGAAGGGAAAAGGTGGAAAAATTCCAGCTAAAAAATTTAATTACTGATAGGTCCTACTTACGTATCATTATATTGTGGTATTTACATGTCATCCGGTGATATGTTGTCATAAACCTATTAATAATTTAAAAAAGAAATATATCTCTTTGCCTATTATTTATGTTATATATGAAAATGTATATGTTTAACTTTATAGTAATTTTCTTGATCAATGACCCAAATAGACATAAAATAAACAATTATGGTATTTTCCTATGACATTTGAATTGGATGAAAAATTTGCCGTCTTTGGAATAATACCTCTTCGACAATTTCATTTGCATCCTTAGTACCCTAACCAACACCACATGATAAAAGGGCTTAGTTATGAATGAAAATGTGAATGCATGTCTCTCTATGTCAGCATTTTTACTTGGTTTTAATTTCAAATATGACATCAAGTTGAAAGTTTTGTGCCACCATTTATGGTCAAAGAAATCATGTTTTGCTTTTATTGTCTTATTTTAATAACATTTCGTTCTCACGTTCTTATCATCTCCAAAATGCCCAACCCTCATGCGTCATTCCCCTGTTCTTGATTGGATATTGAAAATAAGTGAGGCAATTTCATATCTGTTGGCCGTGATTGAGGGGAGCGGCTTTTCTCTTCTACCCTTACCATCCACTTCTCCTTCTCTATCCAAAACTATGCCGTTTTGGGTGTTAAAATTCAAAACTCTCCACTTTTCGTTTCTTTGTTTTTTTTATTTACAAATCAACATATTTTACTTTAAAGCGTTATTTAGTAATATCTAGTGTCTTAAAATAATTTTTAGTGCACCTGATATTTAAAAATATTTTTTAATAGTACTCAGTATTTAGTAAGCTGTATTTTGAACTATTTTTTCAGTAGCACCTAGTATCTTAAACTAATTTTCAGTACATTCAGGATTCTATTACCTTCTTGTAATAACACCCACTATCTTAAAATAAGTTTTAAACACCGTGCTACTGAAAAAATACTGCATGTCCAACTTGCTAGATACTGGGTGTTACTATAAAGATATTTTAAAGCGTTAAATATACTAATAATTATTTTAGGCTTCAAAGTAATAGATGTTGGTTTCACAAAAAAAGTGCTCAACCTTTATTTTTAGGAGACTGGATGTTACTGAAAAAATAGTTTAGAATACAGATGGCTAAATACTGACCACTACTAAAAAATATTTTTAAGTATTAAATGTACTAAAAATTATTTTAGGATACTGAATTGATTTTTTTTTTTAAAAACAGTGGGGAGCCTTGAATTTTAACACTCAAAGAGGAGGGGGAATGGATGGTAAGGGTAGAGGAGGAAAGCCGCTCCCGTGATTGAGTGAGCAAACACCCAACACATTTGTCATTATCTCTCCTTTCCTATTTCCGTATCTAGCCTTGTCAAGAGAAGGAACTCTCATTTTTACATGAGTTCCATCTAATGCACCTAAACAATGCTGTAACAAATAAAACACATATTATATACTTTTCACATATCTTTAAAAATTAATGATAAATATATAACATGTATGTCTACCTTGAACCACTTCCACTTATCATCATTTGAGTCTTCTGGTACAGGCTTTGGTTTCTTCAACAACATATTTCTAAGTCTCATCATACCATTAAGCACTAAGTTGAAATACCTACTAATAGTTTCTCCAGGTCTTCCAAAGTCATGTTGTATCACTCTATTCTTCACATGATGTGCTAATATATGTACAAATATGGCAACTTGCTCATCTATAAGCATATGCTTACTAGGTTTGAGACCACCCACATCTCTTAGCATATAACATAGCTTATCAAATGTTGTCCTATTCATTCTAAGTAGGTTGAAACATGCCACATCACTAGTAGACACCATTTTCGTTAGATAACACCTCTTAGCGAAAAGGTCCATTTGGTAAGTTATGTGTTTGACTCGTTGTCTCCTTAACATGATACTCATACATATACAGAAAAACAATCCCTGCACTGCCTCAGCCATGCTCACCCACAAAAGCAACACATGTAATAGTTCTCTCTTTTCTTCAGATAATGCCATAACTGTGTAACCAATATACACATATAAGAACAATTAAATCACAAATCTACTAATGTCACAAACCTATTATTCATGAATTAATCCAAGAGATACTAAAAAAAAAAAATTCTCTAATCTTGAACTAAACTCATCCTTCAACAAAAAACCATATACACAGATTAATTACTCTAATCAGAATATATACACGTAATATATATACCCAAAAACAAAAAGAACAGGAAAAAAAAAACCAGTAAGTTGAGATTATATTGTTACTTTCTGCTCAAAGTTTAAATGAACAATTAAATTAAATTTCAACTAAATGATCATTCATCGCTATAATTAAGCATATTGTGGGCGTTAAGGAACCTTTCCCTTTATGCATATGGTTGCTGTTATGCCACCTGGACGACACACACACATATATGGCCATTTTAAATTGGTTTGGTCTGAAAATATATATAAGTCTAATTTTCAACACTATTTCTATTTTTTTTTGGGCCAAAAATTACTAACACTATTTTAGCTTAATTAACTCGTCTGCCTCCTCATCAGTTAAAGAAACTGGAGTTTCTGGCAGGCTACCTACAGAAAGTTGGGGAACTCTACTTTCATGAAAAAATGAAGGACTCGCATGGTCCCTTTATATTCTTCTAACTGATAAAACATCAGGTATATATCAGGTACAACTGAAAATGCCCATATACTGTCATTCTGCTGTTTCTTCTTTTGGAATATATTCTAAAAATTTCCTTAATTATTGCATCTTCTTCAACATTTTCCTGTCATCTTTCATGCACGCATATAATCATATATTACCTTCATTGAAGTTTGGGATATATATATATGGTGCTTTTAGATTAGACCGATGGGTAATAATTAAGCTCCATTAACTTCTTCTTAGATTTTAACATATGGGTGTTACCGAAATATTTTTGAAATTGATGAAATATAAGAGGACCGGTTTTATAATTCAGGATATAGGTGAATGTAATATAGCATAGATAAAATCGATTAACAGTAAGCAGGTAAACTATAAACTACCTGATGAAGATAAAATCGATGAAGCACTAGCATGGCAAATCAGATGAGGGAGATCAAATCAGTAACTATAAAATCATTGACAAACTATTTACAATCTCAGCATTATTAAACGGATTCATGTTTGTGATGCTATCCATCTTCCAAATCCACCAAAATTTGTGAATCAAAGAAGATTCAAAAAATTGTTGATGAAAACTGAAAAAAATAGGGATAGCATTTATCTTACCAGTGATTGAAGATAAACAAAGTGTCCGAGAGCGACAATGTGAGCGATGGCATGAGCAACTGACTGAGCGATGGAGTGAGCGACGGAGGAGAGCGGCGTGAGAAAGATGGAGATTGAGAGTTGAGAGGAGATGGGGCAAAAATGAGAGGGGTAATTTTGTCTTAACATTATTGCACTATGGGTGTTTTTGTCTTTTATGCTTTTTAATCCCCGGATTAAAATGGCATTACCGGGGGAAGGTGGGATTGTATAATCCCACCAATGTGGCATTGAACAATCCCTGGTAATCTTTAATCTCTCCTACCAAACATGACAATTTCACCCAATCCCTAGTCCATTCCCATTCCCATTCCCTCCCCCTCAATCCCACCTACCAAACGTGGCCTGAGAGTTTTCTTTTATTTTGTTTACCAATGGGGTGGCTCATTTTTTGTGGGGGAAAAATATTCTTCAATGTATGCCAAGTTACTGCCAAGGATAAATGTTTAACTTTTTTTAATAGCAGGAATCGACATCATTTTTGACGTTATTTTGTAATCTTTTGGTTCAGTGGAGACAGATATATTTGTTATTTCGATTGCCGACATTTTCACTTATGAGTAACAAGTAGAAAGATCATAATCCATTAAACAGATGATTACTTTAAAGATGGCCACATTTATTCTATTTCATAATCCTTACTTTGGTATTGTGTTAGATCAAAAATTAAACGAACAAATTTGTGAAGTTAAAAATGGATAATATTTGATTCATGAATGATTTAATTGATTTTTCCCCAATTGTCAGACAAAGGCAATTATTATTACGATCATCATCATCATCCAAACACAAAAGAAAGCTCTGTTTTACTTGCTTTAAAACAGAGGATGGTGGGATCATGTGTAATGTTGAAAACCGATTGGGAGGTTTCTTCAAAACCCATTATTTACAAAGAATATTTGAGATTTGGTGCAACATATGGGACTCTAGCTAGGCCAAAAGAATATAAAGCAGATAAAAATATTAGAAAGAAGGCATTATAATCTGCATGAAACCAGATGGGATGGCAGTGTTCTTGATTGAAATTAAAAAAGGCATCAAATTTTGGACCGTTCATGAGATCTGTCTTTCAAAACTAGGAATAATGAATCTTGGGAATTCAAATAGAGAAAGGTGTTATTTGCAGGAGGCACAGAATAGAATCTGAATAATTTGGCTGTGCCATTGGGAATTCTTTATAGAGTGTCTCATAATAATTTTAGTGTCCAAGCCCAAAAAGGAATTGGGACCAGTGCATAGCCCAATTTAAAGAGCCTTGGACATGGTGCACCAAGTTCAAAAAGAACAGCATCAGATTTGTTGGATTGGGATTCATTAGATGGGACCAAGGAATAAGTAAAATAATATATCTTGCCTCTCCTTGAACTACTCGGTTTAGAAGCACCCTCACGTTCATTTTCGCTCTTACAAGTTGCAACAGCAAAAAGAGAGAAAGAGATGAGAGACCGAGAGAACTGAGGGGATGTGAAGAAGAGATCGAAGTTGAGGCAAAGCTCTTCCCTCAAATACAACAAAACATGTAGACCAACGTAAGGACCTTAAATCTCATTCCATTAATACTTTCCCCCGTGGCTGTGTTCTACAAGTAGATGAGACGTTTAAATATAGTTTTTAGATTTTTCAAATCTGGAGTTTCTAGTTTAGCGGACTATTATTGTGTGTGGCTATATTGTTGGCATTCTAAATATGATCTTCAAACCCTTTTTCTCATAAAAAGGACAGAATTTCCTGACCATCGCCACGAAACTAAAACAATCAAGCATATGGGGACCGATCGAGAAGTAAAATGATGCCATTAGCAATCAAAATCATACCTTGGTGAGGGATTGTTGGGTTGCTTCTCCCATGTTTAAAGATTGATATGAAGAAAGCTTATCCTCTGGTTTTTCTTCAACGCGAGAATCTGTTGTTTTAGGGACTCGCTTGAAGTTGGATACTTGACATTTCTGAAAATAGAATTTTAAAGTTTATAATAAAATTCATATAATAATTTTCATTTTTAAAGAATAAATTAATTCTCTTAATACATACCATGAAAAGAAAACTTAGAACAATCATCCACTTTTGTGCTATCACGTCTTTTCAAAATTTGAAAATCAATCCCATAGCAAACACTATTGAGGTTAGGAAGATTCTATAGTATCAGTTGATTTAGTTGTGGGAGCACATCCTCCATGATCATCTCTTTCATCTCACCTCGTCTTACTAGTACATGCTCAAGTTCATAACCTCCTAGTATCTTCAAATATCTTAGCTTTGGAAGGATATCAAAAATAGCGATAGCAAATAGGTACCTCAATATGTCGCAATCACTTACAGAGACAACTTCTAAGTTGGGAAAGCATGATTTATGTTGTGAATGATCATCATCATTTGTTTCATAATCTTCCTCAACAATGTGAACTAATTCTTCACAGCCTGATATATATGGTTCTTTCAACATTGGTAGGTTTCGCACCATAGATGCGGAGAAGATAACTTTGAGCTTTTTGCATCCATTAATGAGTAGCGATTGAAGACAATGGAAGCATATGATATGTTTAGGCCCCACACATGTATTCACCAACTTACTTAGATCTCGCAACACCAATATTTGTAAGCTTGATGTTAGTGGTTCAAGACCATTCCCTTTTTTCTTTATGTGCACATATGTCAAATCAACAATTTCTTTTATCTTGGAGTCCCAAACTTCAAGAGTCTTCAAAGTTTGTCCGCGCATCGCAATTGTCTATAAATTCCATGAAAGATACATCAATTCCAAATTTATTTTTAAAAAATAAAATTTTAAATGGGCAGGCCAATTCGAAATATAGTAGACTTTAGGATGAATGAAACTATTAAATAAAAATTATGACGAAACAAATACATTTGAATTTTGAATACGAATGTTCTTTTCAAATATGGAGATAGAAAATAAACTAAAAAAACTCTTACAGTTTAACGAAAATATATAATTAGTGAGGTAATATTATTATTTTCTGCTTCTTTAAAAGAAAATATGATGAAGTAGTGAGAAATATTATTAAAATACAACTTATCAATTGGGGAAATATATTAGGGCTAGTAAGAGTCATACCTTTGCTTCCAGTTGTTCTGTATGCCAACAAAACAAAAATTCTTTGAAAGGTCTTGTAAACTCTGAGAGCCCCCTTAAAACAATGGACTTTGGAGATAACCATCTTAAATTGTAGTTTTCGGGATAAATGCTTACAAGTTTTGGCACATGACAAATATAAATATCAATTAGAGCAGGGAAATCTATGTGGGTTTTGTTATTCTGATTTTGATGAGCTAGAATATCTTCATGTTGGCTTCTTCCAAATACATATTTCAACGTAGGAGCCCAATTGATCTTCAAAGATTCCAAATATGTAGGGCGTCTAAAAGCATATGCTGGGAAGTGCTTCAGAGTCTAAAACCTGTAACCGATTCAACTTTGGAAAGATGGAATGGTAGTTCATGTGAATTCTAGCATCTCCCACATCTTCTACAATGCATTTCAAGTTCTCACAATATTTGATTGTCAAATCTTCCAACAAAATTGTTGAGGCAAGGGATAGAGTTGACAATGATATTAAGTTCGCACACTTCGCAAGTTCCATTTTTCTAATATTTTTCAATGATTGAATCAGAGGGCCTTGGGCTGCATGGAACAGAGGAGCTCCATTTGTGGGTAAATCTACTTCCTACAAGCCAATAATTCATTAAGTCTCATCATGCAATAATACACAATAGTAATATACAATATACTACCTAGATTAATTTGAAATAAAATTTAGCTTAATTTCCATTTTAAAAAAGTGTGCTAATTGTCTTACTCATACTAAAATTAAAACTCAAGTTCAAATACGTTTTCATCTTATAAGCATCAGTATGCTTCAATCCAAGAAACAAGTGGAGCATTTTGATAGCTGACCTTATTCCCAAAGGTAAATTTACTAGACTTCTCATTGTAATATGTTCAAAGCCCTTTTTTCGAGGGGGGAAAAAACCCTAAACTAACTACTTGAATTATCATGCCCTATTGTAATATTTGGTTGACAAACAATTAATCTAGAAGCTTAATATATAAAAATATTCATAAATGGTTGTGTCAAATTAATGTTTCATTTCACAATGATCCAAAATAGATCGACGTGTGTGATGTTAGATGTTCCATGTGTGAACTACTGATCGTATTGTTACTTGTTCCACATCGACGAATTTGATGGGATAAGTATATTTATCTTGCAACTTCAATTTAGAAATCAATTAAAATAAACTTCTCAAAATATCTGATATTGGAAAAGAAAAGCAAGTTAAAACTTGTGTATGAGAAAAATTGGAAGAAAAATCGTAGACATGTATAAGACATAAATAATTTATTTGTTAATTTCAATTTGTATATTGGTTGAAATCTTTAAGAAGTTTTGTTGAGTTGATTTTTTCATTACTCAACTTTAATTTTTTTAATACTGCTATTTTCAATGTTTTCAATTTTATCTATTTAATATTCATTTTTAACGTTTACAATACTACAAAAATCAGTTAAAAACATCAAAGTTGATGCCATGGATAAGTGAACAGTATCGATACTGAATTTGAAGGGAGAGATATGCAAGTTTCATTTTCTTAATATGACCAACATGGAGTACTAGCTGTCTTACAAGCATAGTATCGCATTATCAATCCGTTTATTTGATGCAAGTAATCCTTACAAACAGACATTGTTATTCAACAATGAAACCATTTAATGTAGTTTTCCATTCATGAAATGTTATACTGATACTAGATCAATCAATGTTCACCGCGATGCATTTTTTTGACACAAAAGATACACACACACACACACAGAGACTGTGTGCGTGTCTTGAATTTTTATGTAGCCAATCTAGCAAATTAAGTTTCAATCACGTGCGAAGAAGAAAAAAGGAAAAGGTACTTCAAAGTATTTGTAAATAATGTATCATACCTAGGATTATAATAGATATTTTCAACACTCAGACTTATTTTATCCAGTTGTAAATCATTCATATTTTTGAAATAATTAACCATATAAAAATCATAAGAGAGACATTTGAACAAAAATAGTAAAGCAAATGTAGCATACCAGTGGGATTGTGTGGTCAATCGGCCTATGCTCAGAAACAACAATATTGGTCTCTTCATTGGCATGCCCCGATTTATTGAGAGAAGAACAACATGCTTGAATCAAGAGAAAGCATGGGTAGCAAGACTTTGTTTTATCTTGTTAGGATTATGTCTTGAAAGTGGAGGTAATGGTTTTTGCAGTGATGAACTCATAAGGGGTTGATGTTCTCCGAAAATTCCAATGAAACTCGGTACTCCGAAAAGTTGCAGCTCTTTTAGTGCGGGAAGCATAGCATCTTCCTCCTCTTGCAGCTTGTCAAATATGTATTCTAGTTGCTGACACTCACATATACTTAACTTTTCCAAAGATGCAAGACCTCCAACAAATAGGATGGGTAATATTATTCTTAATTTGTTGCACGTTGCTATTTGAAGTATAATGCGAGCATATTATTTAAAGTGATATAATATATTGTTGAAAATATTAAATATAAAACAAAGAGTTTACTGAGTAGGATCCATGTTCGGATGATGCAGAGTTTAGACAATTTGAGCCAAAATTTGAGTGGCACAACAAAACGCTATACAAGAGAGAAATGTGAGAGTAGAAAAACTCAACTATTAGGGTAAGTTGAACTGATGGAGAACTGATAGATAGATGACTCTATTTATAGTTTTGGCCAATACAATGTGTGTGTGTATAGCTATGGGAAAACTAATTTGCCAATCCTTATAATTTTATCCATTTTTGAATGAGATCCTTGCACTTTTTTTGTATTTTTATCATACGCCTAATGTTTGCTCCGTTAGTGGTAGGAGTCCTTCCATTCGTGAGACTTTGCATCTGCTGTTAGTGGTACTTGACTGAAAGTGACGTGACAATTTTTTTTTTTTGGAGTGAGCAACCATCTTCTTATCTTAATCTCTCTCGATCTCTCTCCCTCCTCTACTCACTTACCAACCAACACATCATCGCTCTCTCTCTCTCTCATGGTTTGTGTTCTCCCTCCCACCATCATACTTTGGAGCTTTTCAAGAGGAGATAAAAACTATGATGGTGGGAGGGAGAATATAAACAATGAGAGAGATAGAGATGATAGTGTTGGCTTGGAGGGAAGTGAGCGGAAGAGGGAGCTAGAGAGATCGAGAGAGAGAGAGAGGGGCTAAGATAGGAAGATGGTTGCTCACTCAAAAAAACCGCCACGTCACTTCCAGTCATGTTAAACTAACGGCAAATATAAAATCTCACAAATAGAAGGACTCAAACCACTAACGGAACAAACATTAGGGATTGGATAAAAAGAAAAAAAAAGTAGAAGGATCCAATTTAAAATTAGGTAAAACTATAAGGACGGACAAATAGTCTTCCCTATAGCTAATAACTTTCCCTCCCTTACCCTCTATATCCCACCTGCTTGCTTATTCAAACACATTATCTTTAGGCGTTATCTACATGGTTTCAATTTCATCTAAAAATAATACTCCTTCAGTCCTGCATTACACTACAAAATGAATCTTATATTTAGGACTGAAGGAGTACCAAATAGTTGTTAGGCACTTATAATTTTAAATCCTACAATTATTTTCCCAAAAAATTATTTTAAATTTTTTTAGTGATGATATTTATATTTTTTGGTTGATGTATAAAATTATGGAAAAATTGCAAATAAAGAACCTCCAATATATAAAATAGCTATTAGAGACCCTGAATTTGGAAAATAGCTTCAAAGGACCTGGTCCCAAATTGCAAATATGAAATGATGGTGGAATGTCCAAAATGCCCTTCTGTTTTTTTCTCCTTCTTCCTCTCCAGATCTTCTTCCCGACCTTTCCTCCTCCTTTTCCTCTCTCTCTTCGTTCTCTCTTCCCTCTCCAAATTTTCTTCCCTCTCCTCACTCCTTTCCAAAGTATATGAAACTCACAATGTCCTTCGGTAGTCCTTTCTTCATTGTCATCCCCCGTCACTTTCTTCTTATCTTACTTAGCTGCTCTTTTGTCGACAATGAAACCTCTTCCATCATTCTCTTTGTTGCTGTGGAAGGAGAGGAGAGTCGGGGAGTTTGAGGGAGAGTGACAGTCATTTGCAATTCTGGGAGTTTGAGGGAGAGTGACAGTCATTTACAACACTTGTAATATTTGCTTACAATGTGTGTGATGATTGCTTGGTGCTGATACAATGCCCAACAAATCTAGATTTTTATTCTTCATTTCTATTTTGATTTTCAGCTTGTGTTCATAATTGAAAATAACAAGTTTGATAAGTTGTTGAAAATAACAAGTTGACAAGTTCTGATACCCACTTCACGACTAGTTCAGTAATGCGAATAACAAGTTTAACAAGGCGAATAACAACTTTTGATAAGCAATTCATAGAAATTTGAGTTTCTGTGTTAAAATGACAGCATTTTCAGATTTCTTTAGCAGATGACAAGTTCTGATACACAATTCATGACAAGTTCAGTAAGGCGAATGACAAGTTTAGTAAGGCAAATGACAACTTCTGATAAGCAATTCACAGAAATTTGAGTTTCTGTGTTAAAATGACAGGTTCATATTAGGTTTTCATACTTTTTCTGTTAGAATGACTGAATTTCCACATTGATTTATGAAATGACAGGTTCACAATAGAAAATGACAAGTTTCCATAAGATTTTCATATATTTTCATACTTTTTTTTTTCTGGAATTACAGTTTGCACATTTATGACAGCAAGCACTTCTAATAAACACGAAATGACAAGTTCACAATGAAAAATGGCAAGTTAAATATGACAAATGATAAGTTTCCATAACGTTTTCCTACATTTTCATACTTTTTCTGCTGGAATTATAATTTGCACATTTCTGACAGTACCCACTTCTGATAATTACAAACAAGCTCTAAATTGTGGAAATCAAGTATGATGTTGTATTTCGGTGGATAAATCGATCAAGGTGTGGGATGTGAGGAACAAAACGAGCCCTAAATATAGTGCTAAACGAATAAAGTTCTCGCCTTATATGTAGCATTTGATGGTTTCTTGTTCATATGATATGACAATTTACATTTGGGATTTCATGGTTGAGAATGCACTTGTGAGTGGATATGATCATCATAGTGCATTTGCCACTGGTGTTGATATGAGCATGCTTCTTGAGGGGCTTATGAGAGTTCTGGTGCTATGGTTTTATACATTAGGAGGAAATGAGAGGTGAAGTTGATGATGAAAGATGTTAACCAGAAGTAGTTGCTGTCAGAAATCTGCACATTGTTATTTCAGTAGAGAAATTTACAATTGTATGAAAATGTGATGGGAACTTGTCATTTTACATACTTAACTTGTCATTCGCTATTATGGGCTTGTAATTTACTGTTTATCAGAAGTGTTTGCTATCAGAAATCTACACATTGCTATTTTAATAGAGAAATTTACAATTGTATGGAAACATTATGGGAACTTGTCATTTTACATACTTAACTTGTCATTCGCTATTATGACTTATCATTTACTGTTTATCAAAAGTGGTTGCTATCAGCAATGTGCAAATTGTAATCCCAGCAGAAAAAGTATAAAAATGTATGAAAATGTTACGGGAACTTTTCATTTGCCATACTTAACTTGTCATTTTCCATTATGAGCTTGTCAATTTGTGTTTATCAAAAGTGGGTGCTGTCAGAAATGTGCAAATTATAATTCCAACAAAAAAAGTATGAAAATGTACGAAAACATTATAGGAACTTGTCATTTGCCATACTTAACTTGCCATTTTTCATTGTGAACTTGTCATTTTGTGTTTATCAGAAGTGGTTGTTGTCAGAAATATACAAACTGTAATTCTAGCAAAAAAAAGTACGAAAATATATCAAAATCTTATGGAAACTTGTCATTTTCTATTGTGAACTTGTCATTTCATAAATCAATGTGAAAATTTAGTCATTTTAATAGAAAAAGTATGAAAACCTAATATGAACCTGTCATTTTAACACAGAAACTCAAATTTCTGTGAATTGCTTATCAGAAGTTGTCATTCGCCTTACTAAACTTGTCATTCACCTTACTAAACTTGTCATGAATTGTGCATCAAAACCTTTCATCTGCTAAAGAAATATGAAAATACTGTTATTTTAACACAAAAACTCAAATTTTTATGAATTGCTTATTAGAAGTTGTTATTCGCCTTGCTAAACTTGTTATTTGCATTATTGAACTTGTCGTGAAGTGGGTATCAGAACTTGTCAACTTGTTATTTTCAATTATGAGCACAAGCTGAAAATCAAAATAGAAATGAAAAAGAAAAATCCATATTTGTTGGGCATTGTCTCAGCACCAAGCAATCATGACACACATTGTAAGCAAATATTACAAGTGTTGTAAATGACTGTCACTCTCCCTCAAACTCCCAGAATTGCAAATGACTGTCACTCTCCCTCAAACTCCCCGACTCTCCTCTCCTTCCACAGCAACAGAGAGAATGATGGAAGAGGTTTCATTGTCGACAAAAGAGCAGCTAAGTAAGATAAGAAAAAGTGACGGGGGATGACAATGAAGAAAGGACTACCGAAGGGCATTGTGAGTTCCATATACTTTGGGAAGGAGTGAGGAGAGGGAAGAAAATTTGGAGAGGAAAGAGAGAATGAAGAGAGAGAGGAAAAGGAGGAGGAAAGGTCAGGAAGAAGATCTGGAGAGGAAGAAAGAGAAAAAAACAGAAGGGCATTTTGGACATTCTACCATCATTTCATATTTGCAATTTGGGACCGAGTCTTTTGAAACTATTTTCCAAATTCAGGGTCCCTAGTAGCTATTTTGTATATTGGAAGGTCTTTATTTGCAATTTTCTCTAAAATTATTTTTATTTTTTTCTCGAGATATTTCTGACCTAGCTAATGACTCACATCACATGGGATCTGAATTGAGAATGAAGAGTTGCTGCTATAAGCCTTCATATAACCCTTTTCATTTTCATTTGTAGTATTTAATTTCAGAATTACTCTCTTCTTTCTTGGATTTTTTGTGTTTACTTCTGAAATTTCTCGGTAACTAGAACCGGCTACATTTCTTCCCCTTCTATTTTTTCCTTTTTTCTTTCTTTCTCTCTATTCTGTGCTGTTAGCCTGTAGTTTCATCTTCTCTGGACTGCCCAATGGCATGGCCAAATTATTCAGATTTTATTTCATGCTTGTTTATTCTGTGCCTGATGTAAATAACACCTTTCTCTCTGTGAATTCCCGAGATTCATTATTCCTAGTTTTGGAGCACAGATCTCACAAGAACGGTCTAAATTTTTTCCTTACTTATACGGACGGCTTTTTAATTCCAATCAAGAACACTGCCAATGTTAATTCCTTTTCATGCAGATTATAATGCCTTCTCTCTACTATTTTTGTCTAATTTATATTCTTTTGGCCTAGCTAGAGTCCCATATGTTGCACCAAATCTCAAATATGCTCTGTAAATAATGAGTTTTGAATAAACCTCCCAATTAGTTTCGAACATTACAGATTGATCCCACCATGCTCTGTTTTAATTTAAAGCAAGTAAAACAGAGCCTTATTTTGTGTTTGGATGATGATGATGATTGCCTTTGTCCGAGGATTGAGGAAAAAATCAACTAAGTCATTCATGCGTCAAATATTATCCAAATATAACTTCACGGATTTTCTCGTTAAACGTATTAGAATCATATGGTTCGTTTGATGATCTAATACGATACCGAAATAAGGATTATGAAATAGAATAAATAGGGCCATGTTTAAAGTAATCATCTGTTTAAAGGATTATGATTTTTCTACTTGTTACTCATGAGTGAAAATGTTGGCAATCAAGATAACTTATATGTCTGTCTTCACCTGAGCCAAAAGATTACAAAATAACGTCAAAAATGACGTCGATTCCTCCTATTGGAAAAAAGTTATTAAAACGGGACAATGAAAACATCATTTTTGAGGCGATAAGAACATTAGAACGAAAGGTTATTAAAATAAGACAATAAAAGGAAACGTCATTTTTGGCATCTCAGAAATAACATCCTTAAAAACAGAGTCATAGCCTTATGGTTGTTGTGGACTCTTCAGAGATCGGTAATACTAACCGTAGAAGAAACATCGTTATCCACTTAAATGCACTGTGCTTCGTGTGAGAACAAAGCGTAGCTCATCATGTTCATTTTGTTGTGCTGAAGGATTATGTATGGTAAAGCGATCTGTGTTCAGAAACAACAATAATATTCTTATCAAACAAACACCGGAATCAATTTTAAACGAGTCTTTATGCATGAACTAGGAGCATTCTCATTGGGGGGGAAAGCGCACCCCCGAATTGTATCTAATTATTACTCGTTGCATAGTCTATACCAATAATAAGTCTTTTTGTGAAGATGACAAAGGACAACATGAAGCACACAAATAGTTGCTAAAATCCAAAATGCCTATGTTGAGCCATAAAGTTGGCATACTCTTATTGAGCCACTTTGACCACTTTTGCATCCTCTACCTCCTCATCATAAATAGCTTGAAGCATTACCTCGTTGCTCTTAAGATCATTGTTTAAACCCTTAGAACATTTTGGATGCTATCAACTTCAAATTTGCTCACAATAAAAAATCCTTGGACTTGTTTGGTTAAATCCTATTGTAGGCCAGTGATTGTAATGGGGATTACATTATCAAAAAAAAAAAAGATATTTGGTTACTTTTTAGTATAGTAATAAGGTTTATCATCGTAATGATGATTACCAAAAATTTGGTAATTCCTATTCATACTTCCCCCCATGAATACTCATTACCACCTCATTGCATGTTTTAAAAAGTCTTATTTACCCACCATATCTAATGGGAAAAGACACAAAATACCCTCAATCCCTCCACTCATCTTGTTTTTTCTTGGACTTCTTCTTCCCCCGCCTCTATCTCACTCATCTCCATTGTCGCCGTTGTCATCTTTGATGCCCCACCACCTCCTTCCTTTGCCTCCACCATTGTCTTCAATGCCGATGGAGCCTATTCCTTCAATGGCAACAAAGTTTCATCTCCCAATCATGACTCCTCACAATTGCACTTCAAGACTTTCACTTTTGAAGTTCGATCTCAACACCAAGCAATTGAAGAGGATGTACGAAGTGGAGGATCAATAGTTTTGATTTTCCCAAAGACTCAAAACATTGATTCCGAATATTTATAGTTAGTTCCAGGTTTGATTTGTCATTCTTTGTGTTTTAGCTAGTTACTTCTAGAAAATTGGTTCCAAATCTGTATAGTTTGTGGCCAGACTTATGCTTCATGAATTTTGATTCTATATTGAAATTAATGTCATGGCATGTTTCACTTTTCATTTTATTTGTTGCCGTTGAAGAAATACAAAAGGAGAAGGCAAACTTTTTTTTTTTGTTGGATGATGATATTTTGGTCTTTTATTTGTTTACATATATAATTTAGTATAAAAATTAATTTTTCTTTTACACATCTCCAATTTCATACTAATCATTCTGATGGTAATCAAGATTGCATTACACCTCATTGCATTGCATAGTAGAGGATATATGTAATTGAACCAAACAGGCCCTTACTATTTATGTACTCAATCCAGTCCTTATCAAAACCCAAAAAATAAGCATCCTTCAAATGTTCTTCTAACATCATATTGTCTGCCTCGATGATGGTGAAGGGATGGTCCGAGACCATGTAGCAATCTATATACATAGAAGAAAAATAATCTCACTTTTGGGATGTCTTTTTATGAAGCATTGCTCTTTATAACACTTGGACTTCTTTCTTGGTTATTCTTCAGGGAAAAAAAAAAGAGAGGAATGAATGAGTATTTAGTAGAAAATCAATTCAACTAGTATTAAAAAAGAGAAAGAAAGTTTTATGAGAAATGACTTGTTTGTGTGTGTACAGTTGTTCTGGCTATATAGACCTTTCCCAAAAAAATTGTTAATATTAATGATTTATCTTTACTCAAAGATAAAAATTTTTTTTTAAAAAATTTTTTTGTCATTTTGCGTAGTGAACTCAAAGTTTAGTAGGAGTATTAACTTTATAGTCCCTGTTTTGATAATTCTTTTTTTTAAAAAAAAAAAATCAATCTCCCTGTGAACTTTCCAAATGAGAGGGATACCCTTAATTATGCTCCCCTGTTTCTAACAAAGTGACTATTAGAGAAACTCTTTGGCATGTCAGGGACATGGATATCTCGCACAAAATCTCAAATATGAATCGTGTTTTTCATAATGCTTCCCATTAATGTGGTTTGTTAGAGTTTTAATCCTCCTCTAGTCCTATTTATAGGGTTGAGAAAAAGAAGTTTTTTTGGCCCTCTTTGTAGAGTAGAGAGAGAGAGATTTTTCATATAAATGTATAGTTTACCCTATTTTTATTATTATATTGACTTTGTTCTCATGGGATATAATATATATTAAATAGGATTAAAGTTAGAAAGTTATTAAATTTTAAATGAAAGTTAATAAAGTTTAAGATGTTTATTGGTCTGTATGAAGCATGTTAGAAATGACTTATAAATAAAATTAGAAGAGTAGTTTATAAAGATACATATAGATTCGAAAGTGATATTGTGCAGTTCTGCGCAATTCATTTTTGGAAATATCACCTTGGAGACCGTTGGCAGTCCTTGAAAAGAAAATGCCTGCTTTGAAAAGAATCAATCTGTAAGTATATTTGATAGTAGCATCTCAAATGCCATGTTTTATTACATTCTGAATTATAAGCACAGGCTCATTATATATACATGGAAAGAGAGAAATTCTAAAGTGTTTGATGATACCAAGTTCTCCCGTTTGCAAATTCTGAAAGCAGAAATTAGTGTGAAAGTGAGATATTGTCTTCCAAAGAAAGCAAGGCAAGTTGATATGGATGATCTTAGTGTCTGCATTATTGTGTAGAATCCATCTTGTAAATGTTATAAATGTTTTTGTCACCAATGAACATTTTGGAAAAAGTTACTGAAGAACTCGTTTTAAAAGGTGGCTTAAATTTCTTTTGCTCCCCATTTGTGTGTACGTAGTTGATCTGGTTTTATGCAACGAATTAAAATTCCAAAAAGAAACGGAGAAATTTTATCATCATCATTGTTATTAAAAGCAATTATTTATTACAAGCAAAATTCTCGCTTGATGTTAAGGCCTCGATCGCATATGAAAGGGAATTTTACGTCACTGACATGTACGATGCCGTTTTCAATATCCAACAAGAACAGGGGAAAGACACAGATAGCATAAAACATCAAAACGAATGAATTCATTAATTCAGAATTAAAGAGAGGTACGTTGATAAAGACTTGTAACTTGCTTCATCATAAAAAGGTCAAACAGAGGACACCACACATTGATACTACCATGCTCTGTTTTAAAGCAAGTACAGCAGATCTTTGTTTTGTGTTTGAATTATTATTATTATTCAATAACTTAATATTCAAAATTAAATAAATTAATATATATTGAACATTGACCGTCTTTGTGCTAGAAGAAATCAGTAAAGAAGGATATTATCAATTGCATTCAGTTCCATCCACTCAAACATAAAAATGTCAATATGTTTTGCAAACATTTTTCCACATGGAGAGCAGTCTCGTGATAACAAATACATGAAGTGAACATCTTTTAATCACTCAAAAACAACAAACGCAAAGCGTGAAAATAAAAGTACAAGTTTCTGGTCACACCTGTAATTTTAGTGAAATCCAAAAGCATCTCTAAACGCCCTCAACATTGCAGAGTTTGATATCAATAGATGAAGTGCACATCTTTTAATAACCCAAAAGAAAAAAAAACATGAGGCAAGGAAAAGAAATCCAAGCTAGAATCCAAAATGTTTATTTTTAGCAGCAATCATTTCCCAGTATTGGTTTTGCCTTGCTAGAATCTCTTGTCGGGCCTTCAAAAGTTGAGTATGATTTGCCATCACATTTGCATGCTCTTGTAACGCAGCTTCCAGGTCCTTTTGAGCCATTTCGGCCACTCGAGCTGCCTTAACCTCTTGATTTCGTGTAGCCGCAAGCATTGCCTCATTGGTCTTGAGATCACTGTCCAAACCCGTTATAATTTCTTGGATGCCATCAAAATCAGATACATCACTATTAAAAACCTTAGTCTTGATAGATTCAAGCCAGTCCTTATCAAAACCAACAAAAACGCATCCTTTAATTTCTCTTCCAACATCCTTGTCTGCCTCAGTGATTGTGATGGGTGTTCTGGTGGTTAGAATGTGGAGTATATCAATCAATACCCTGTAGGATATGCACAGCATTTGGGTGCTTCGATCATTTGTAGACAGACGCAGTTGTGGGTGAGTCTTGAGTGCCTCTTCCAATAAAGAAGTCTCAGAACCCTCTAATTTCATCATCTCAACTATCTCTTGCACTCCACTAATATTCAAAGCTTGGTCAGTGTCAAGAACAGGAGGTGCCGAATCTGAAGGAGTAGAAATGGAAGCAACGAAGATTGTGCATGCTCAGTATTAATATTTGATGACTTTGTCACATCAGGATGCTTAATTTGGCCTAATAAACCATCACATTATTAGTAGAATATTTCAGTGGCCCAAAGCAACATGATCAACATTAAAGGGAATAGATAGATAACCTCTAGAACATGACAGCTCTTGTTCCATCTGCCAAAGATTGCTTGGGTCATCAGCCACATGCCCACTTGAATTTGGTTGGCCACCACGGGACGCCATTTTTGTCTTGGATTCATCTTGAGTTACATTTGTCTCATTGATGCCCCTGTCATTATTAACACCCTTGTATCGAGTCGTTGGCTGTGGAATGGGTACCCCATTACCAATGACAGTGACAGGAGGGTTATCAAAAACTTTAATATCATCTGCAACACCATGAGTTCGCTGGTTAGTGGTTTCAAAACCATTTTTTCTATTTCTTCTTAAACTAGTGAATTAATGACAGAACGAAAACTATCTAAATTAATCAAGAAAGACGACACCC